>NC_133238.1:19824580-20125128 GCF_040436345.1 Pagrus major
CTACAAAGCCTCGGCCAGCTCCGTGGCTCCGTGTGTGCCAGCTGACAGACGCCCAGTAATTTGATACTGGCATTCAGTGGGTTTCCTTTCCCCGCCACCTCCCCCCCACCTTCCCCCCCAGCCATTTCACAGGAGAGCACGTCTTTAAATGTCACCCAAACACACACACACACGTGCGAATGCAGCGGATTGCCATACACACTCGAGCTAGGGCGATTGAAATGTTTGAGGGATGCAACGAAACCGACAGCTAAATACAGGCTGGTGAAATAACTGGAGTGAGCTCTGTTTAGAGGGTTGCGAAAGGTGAGGATTTTTTTTTGTTTTTTGCCTCCATCAAAAACATAAAGAAAGATCCATTCCTCACGAGTTGAATACCAAAAGATTCACCCCGTCAAGGTATGCAGAGGATGTTCAAGAGAATGTCATCATCTTTGATTTGGCATTTTGGTGAATTCTTTCTAAAGACTTCGAATTTCTCTTTACAAACAAACTCTCAAACAAACCATCCAGAAAAACTAGGTTCATTCTTGACCTTGGAAACAGTAGTTGGACAGATTTTGAGCTTTCAACCGCATCTCACCATCTTCCTGTGTTGGAGTCAAGACCACCTAAACCGAGGCAAAGTCATGACCAAGACCAGACTGTATCGAGACCGAAACAAGACCAAGACTTTGAGGGGTTGAGACCAAGTCAAGACCAAGACCAGCCCGAGTCCCACACTGTACGACACTCAATAAAATGTGGAACCTGTAAACCATAGGTACACCTAAAATGTATCTGAAAGTTCCAGATTTGCATGAAAACACCAACAGAAGACGTATTTTTTAATCGACATTAGAGCTGTGTGTCTCGCGACCAAGACCGATCTCAAGTACTACAACACTACCGTCTTCCTCAACGGAGATGCAATCAAAGGATTTAGGCCTGAAGAAGATTCATTTTTACTCCAAAATAGAATAAAATTAGAGTAAAGAAAAATGTTAGGGTTTAGGGTTTCTTTACTCCTTCAGACAATAAACTGAATACTTTTGGGTTGTGGACAAAGACATTTGAGGACGTGTTCTTGGGCTTTGGGAAACACTGATTAATTGCCCTTTTCTGACATTTTAAGGACCAAACAACTAATAAATAATCATTAGCAGCAGCCCTAATGCTGCGCTCCTCTCAAGACATCGAAGGCAAATCAAAAGACCATAGGGATGGTTTAACTAATGATTCATTCTTGACCTTGGAAGCAGTAGTTTGACAGATCTTGCCAGTGTTTTCCAAAGCTTTTAAGCACAGCTCACTGAAGAAAGGAGGTGAAATCAAGAATGTAGGGCTGAGAAATGAAAATTCAAATTTCTTCACCTGTTGCTGCCATTTGTCAGCCATCTGATATGTCTATTTTTGGGGCCGAGTAACCCTGACAGCTACAAAGATCTAATCAGTAATCCAGAGCTACGACGCTTCGTCAATTAGTCAATCAAAATATAATTAAATTTCCCAAGCAAAAATGTCAAACAGTTGCTGGTGCAAGTTTCTTAAATGTGACAACTTGGTGCCTTTCTTTGTCATTTATGACAGTAAATAAGTTCTTCACAACTTTCTGACATTTTATAGACAATACGATTGATCAATTAACCGTGCAACATCGGTTTCAGCCTTACATTACTCACTTGGTTGACCAAAAGATTATTTAAGGTCTAAAGGTTTTAAGGTAGCTGATTTTTTAGGGTTAGGGCTACCAACTATTTGACAAGTTGGGAATAAAACTTAAAAACCAACTATCTTACCAAGAGGACCTTTAAGCAACTTTGATAATTGATTTTTTTTCCCAAGTAAAAATGCCATAATGATGTTCCTTTTTGTTATTTATGAGATTAAGCTGATTGTTGCATCATCATTGGCTGTGAAAAACCATGAGAATCTGGCATTCTTCATTAGCTTCTTGACGATTAATTGAGAAACTAATCGTCTGATTAATCAATAGGGTTGCACCCCAAACCCCACTGTCCACCTGAAGACAGCTTATTCCCTCAAGCCTGAATGGTTTGGAAAACTTGGCAAAGAACGATTGGCTTGAAGGTAGAGAGGCCGATTGTGGAGAATAGTACTTGATTGTTGAGTCGCTGTAAGTACTGACGCTTTGGGTAGGAATTTCGGGCCTAACACCAACCCAAAGCATCTGTATTTGGCGACCAGGGAATGAAACTCAACAATCGACTATTCACCAGAACCGCCTTCCCTACCTTTCATCGTACAGTGTATTTGTACAGTTTGTCTTCCAGGAGTTGAGGATTTTGCTTCGTGAACACGAGTCCAAGATGGAGAAGAAAGATGATCATCCTCCGACAGAATTCATAAACACTTCAGTGCATCCGTAGGGTTTTTTTGTAATGTTTCATTTGCATCAAAATCAAGATTAATACGAGTCTGCAGAAGCGTCCACACAGATTTTTCTCACACTGCCAAGAGTCTGTCAGAATACAGCAAATCATCAATCAAGTTGCTCAGGAAAACCTTCATTTTTGGCACACATGTGGCCTCACTGTACATCATACAAACACACACACACATACAGAGATAGTAGTGTATAGAGCAGAGCAGCTGACTGGCAGGAATGCTGCAGACATTTGTCTCGCAGCAGGAGCGTACTGACAGATTCAATCACCATGTTAAACACCAGCGAGGTGAACATCTCCAGCCTTGACTCGCTCCAACCCCGGTACGCCTTTTAAACGTGTTTGATATACGGCGGCGGGCGTGAATTTTCAGATCGACAATAAGTAGAGGGAGATTAAAGTGAAAGAGTGGACAGATCGCACACAAATATCTCCTCACCCACAAACACCCACACACACACACACACACAATGAACTTCCCAAGAGGCATAGCTCAGATTCTTGGGCAGAATTTGCATCACAAATATCTTGGATGGGAGTGTATGCATGGAGAATAAATAAACCGGCGAGGGTGCCACTTCTTCCTCCCCATTCATCCCCGCCTGTCACCCATCCATCCGTGCATCCATCCACTCCTGTTTAATAGGCAGCATTCAGCGCCTTTTCCATCCAAGATCCACACCACGGCCAGCGGGGGAGTTGGTGTGTGTTTGTTTCTCCGACTCCCCCACAAACCAGCAGAGATCGAGCCAGAACTCGACCTGTCCTTGGAGGCGGGAAGGAAAAGCGTCCTAGAATCTCATACGTGGCACTGAGAGTTTGGATGACGGCCACATTCACCTCTGAAACATCCAACTTCCTGACACTCCACGCCAGATCTTGATTATATCAATTAAGAAGGCAGATTCTGGCATCACAAAGCAGGGGAAAGATCTGCGCAAGTGTGTGCGTTCATGGTCTTGATTGACTACCAAAGCAAACTCCAAACCAAACAGAATATGCTCTTATTGATCAATAAGCCTGTGAACAAAAGCTGATTGAAAAAAAGTTCAACAGCAGCATTTCTCAACATCAAAGCCTCTATCTGCTATTTTGCTTGCGAGATTATGGTGCACCTTGAGCTAAATATCACGCAGGAGGTGGTAAAAGCCAAATGTTACATGTTGCAGGCGCAAATATCAAACTGCAAATACCCCACAGGGGTGCCAGAGGAGGAATCCAACGCTCACACATAAATAAAAATATCATTAACTTCTCTATTAATTGGCTATCCAGTAGCATTGACGTGTTACAAGCCTTTATGGGAATATTGCAGGAACATTAAAGTGATTTTCGTCCAGGGACTGACACCACAGGGGTCCTAATGATGAAAGCGAGATGTTTTCCCGCTGCCTATACAGCCCCTCAGTATATCAGCTGCGTCTAAATTATTCAAAGACAGTAAGGGGATGGAAACTGTGCCACTGGTGCAGCCCGGCTCAATTCATATAAATCAGCTCAAATAGCCGCGGTCCTCGGTCTATCAGTGTCCGCTTAGGGGGATTAAATTAAAGCGATGGCGCATTCATTCATATTTAGGGTGCAGTGTGAATAGATAATGGTGCGGGGCTGGTGTGCGCTGCGCTAACACCACAGATACTCTGTCTTTCAGTGGATTCAGAGCACAGATTACACTTTGGCAGAATACTAAAGTGGATGTCCGATCAAAATGTGTCACAAATAAGCGTGAAAGCAAATCAAAAGGAGGGGAGTTTGAGATTTTTACGCAGGGCTCGACAACACAATCTCACGGTCCCGCTGCAGGTGTGAGTCTGCATGAGATGATTCAAATCCAGCGTGGCTGCATGTGAAGTTGTGTTAAGTTGCGCCAGTGATGTAAAGCAAAAACACACACACGACAGGTGCGAAACCATCGTGTCCATTCAAGCCAAATCAGACATTTCTGCTCATACGCGCGGATTTGCGCAAACATTAAGGAGGTGTTCGGACCCTCACTTGATCACTCTGACCCAGGCGCATGAGACGCGCATCCAAGCACTCACCTGACTGCGCTGCACTCGATCGGATCACCACCAAAGTGACGAGGAGGCAAGCGGGGAACTTCATCTTTGAGGGAGAAAGCGGGGCTGCTCGTCTTGTTAAACTCCCGTAACTCACATGTCCAATTAAGAGAGATATCCTTCGGTTTTTTTTCCCACCACACACAGGCACACACACAAAAATAAACAAGCAACAAAAAGAAAAAAAGAAGAAGTAGAAAAAAAAAAAAGAAGAAGAAAACCGTCGGAGTCTTCTTGGAGAACTGGCACAGCTTCCGCGCGCCGTGGAGAGCTTTTACGCGCCGCGCTTTTGTTGTGTTTGTTTATCAGTTCCCAGACCAGTGTTTAGGTCGCTTTCCACCGCGGACACTCCGAGCCATTTACTCCTCACACTGCCATAGCGCCGGTGGCTTGGGAGGGGGGGGAGGGAGGGGGTTGGGGGGGAGGTGGAGGAGCGTGTGTGCTGGGATGGAGGGGTGGGGGGGGTCCGAACACGCCTCCACGCTGTGATTGACGCGTCTTCCAGCCTATCACACCGCACACCCAAAAGATTAGGAGCGTTTTGTATTTTCTTTTTTTCTTTCTTTTTGGATGTCCGCCCACCTCACTTATCACCTCTCCTGATTGGCTATTTGGCTCCATCGCGGCTGTCAATACACCTGTCAGGAGCAGATTCTTGTTTTTTTGGCCCCCGCTGGGTGGTGTGGAGCCCTTATCGCCCACCTGTGACTTTTTTATTCACATCATAACTTCATTACTTAATTTGTAGTCTTTGCAGAGCAATGTATTCATAATTTAGAGAGATAAATTCAAGAAACAGACAGATTATATAGATTTTTTAAAGGGAGACTGGCTATTTTACAGCTAAAAGACAAAGCATTTGCTTCATTTCTGTTGTAGACTTACAGAAAAAGTTTCCTTGGTCAGCCTCTGCAAATATCCGCCACTAGAAGCCACAGCCTATAAACTTTGACGATGCCAGTCTAATGGGGCTCCAGCAGCTCTATACCATTTTCAGGGCCACTCATTTTACAAGCCAGTGTACCCTATTCCGCTCTCTGGCTCCGTTTGTAGACTGATGTGAAAGTATGAAAGCAGCTGGCAAATCGGCGAGGACAAAGAGATATTGATTTGTGATCCATGTAAGGTGAAAACTCGGGGTGTAAACTGGCTCTATAACTAAAATGACTCCACAGCTCAGGCAGCAAGAGGTGCAAAAAAGGACCGAGGTGATGCCTCATATGTTCCCACAGTGCCAAGGAGGGGGCTCATTCAGTGTGCTCTGCTGCTCTCTAGGGGAGTTCAGGGAGAATTACTCAAGTTTGAGGCTTTTTCTCTGCAGCTCGCATGAATCATGAAGCTCCTGAGGGACATTAAATCACATTTCGGGCTTGTATTTTTCATCAATATTATGCTCATAACAATGAGAATTCATTTAAAAGTCCTTATGAACACTCTAAAGCCTAGTTACCAGAGGTAAGGGACTGTATGTAAATGATTTGGTGGTGTCAGACAAAGGAAACAGGGTTTTGTTTTTGCTGTAGTAACTTTTTGAACAGGAAGGTAATTTAACAATTTCTCATCCTGAATCAAAATTGTATTATTTTATTCTTCCCTTTAGAGACACTAAACGGTGCAATATGTAAGAATTTTAGTTGAAAACATAAAAAAATGAACCAAACATGAATAACATAACATGTTAGCATGCTAACCAGCTAGCCATGTCCTGTTCTGGACCAACGTTCCTGTGCCAGTGGTGCAAACACCAACACTCCCCTGATTCTCCGAACTCCCGGTCAGGACCGCAAGCCGCACAGCTAACTGAGCTAAGTAGCTAATGGCAGCTAGAGTTAGCAGCAGTGAGCAGTTACTCTAGTGATATGCAGCCCCATATTGGTTTTGAGTATACGTTCGATAGGTGGCCATTATCTTACATATTAAAATAATCTGGGATCCTAAACTTACTTTCATTGTTCACATATATATTCATTTATAAATTTTATAAGCATACTCAACTTTTCCTACAAATACATGAGTAACCAATCTCTTTTGAGTACTGAAATATCAATAGATACGCAAAAAAATATACCTAACTTAATAAGCATATTAATAATCGTGGCATTTTAGTCATTTTGTTTCTTTACCAAATCTCAAAATGTCTGTATAGGGAGGCCCAAAGAATACAGTCTGCCTAGTGTAATCTTTACATTTAATCCGGCCCTGACTGTAATGTAAACCAATTAAATATTAAGTTTCAGTTTGTTTACCTGCTGCCGTCTGGCAAAAGATACAGAAGTGTCCGCTGCCGTTCCACCAGACTACACAGCAGCTTCTTTCCTAGGATGTGAGACATCCTCGACACTTTCATTCTAGTTTTTATTTTAAACTATTCTTGAATCTTAAAGTTTCAGTTTTCAATTATTAATGGTGTTTGTTTTTTCTTACTCAAGGGAAGGGTGAAAAATCTAATGAAAACCGGTGAGGTTCATTCTTTTTTATATAGAGAAACATACGCTTTAGCCCGTCTACCTAGTCCAGTAACTTGTAAACAGTCCCTTAACATCAGCATTGTGTTCCCCTGATTTAAATATGCCTTTTGCAACCATGTAAACCAATGCTGAAATGTCTACAAGGTCCCTCAAGTGTGACCAAAAAACGAACAGAACAAACAAATCTACCCTCCAAAACATGAACCTGAGGGAAATTACACTGTCTGTCAGTCTGCACGCGACAGTATATCATAAGAGATGCATGAAAACATTTATCTGAGCTATGAGATTAGTCACACACAACAGCAGCAGCAGCACAGGCAGCCTCACTGGGTGGCAGCACAACGCAGAGCAGCCTTGAGAATACTAATGAACTGTCACTCCGCTCCTGTACAGAAATCTGCAGATAAAACATTCAATTAGCGAGCTGCATGAAGATTTGCTCTGATACGAGTGTGACATGGAAATGGGAATTGTGTCTTTGTGCTCTGAAATGGGGCCCCGTGTGAGTCCGGCGTGAGATTTTTTTTTGATTGGATGTTTACAGGACAAAAGCTGACAGTTACGAGGGTATTCCAAGTAATCCATTACAAATTATATTTAAGTAATTGGCAAAACTTGACTCAAAGGGGATTTAATTAAAAGCTTATGAGTGTAATGATGTGTTATCGTACAGTGATAATAGTGCAAATTAGAGCAAATGGCATTCAAATGATAGATTATAAATTGTGATAATTGCGTATTTAAAGGCCTATTCTGTAGAAAATTGGCTTTCATATTCAACGTATGACATACGGTGTGAATTAATTGGGATTTTTTTACAACTCTTACTCATTCAAGTTTATCTAATTTATCCACTATGCTTTGATAATTGCATAAAATGACTCTCAATTAGGGCTTCATTTCATAATATTGTTATTTTTCCTTGTCATGACTCCCTGGTTTCATTAAGACCGACACTAAATTTGGTGTCTGACTTTGTTTTGTCCCCTGCGAGCAGCTCCAACGCTGTAAGCAGCAGGACAAGGGGATCAGATGACAGGCAGAGCGTCTATGATTAGGGCGGCGGTGAGGGAAGGAGGCTGCCACTGTGGAAGGTCAAGGGGGCTTTTACGCACGGTCCTTGTTGAGCTGTAGTTAATATATTTCTAACGTTGCGGTGAGGTGAATAAATCAGTGGCTTTGGTTAGAATACTGGGGGAAGAATGAGATATGTGCAGTTGATCTCCAGGGAGTGAGCAGAGTGTGTAAAGCGTCTTGGAGTTGGTGTTCGGCATGGCTCTGGAGAGCGTGTCGCTCCTGAAAGCAGGACTTGTGTTGTTGGTGGCAGGTGAGTGTTTGTGGTACTGAATCCTCAAATTCTTTGAAAAGATTTAAACTGAGTAGAAAGTATTTGTGTGTATACAGTGCAGCTTAAAACACGTATAATAGCATACATTTCAGAAATAAGTTCAAAGAAATCCCATTTTTGATTTTGTTTGTTGTTGTTTTGCATGGCTGGTTTATTGTTTAATTGTGTTATATTATTCATCCATTCATTGGTCAGCTTTTCAACAAACCTTAAAACATTCAATGTCTTTCATCCATTATTGGTATTATTCAACTTTTGAAGCCAGCAATGCAGTTTAGCGTCAGAATGTGTCTACAATCTGTATGTTTTTAGTCTGAGGGCAAGGTCTGGGGCGTAGAAAGTTTTGTTGTTGTTTACTTAATAAAAAGTTAACGCTGTCAAAATACTCTTGACAGTTAAAAGTACAGCAGCAACGTTAACTTGAGAAAGTAGTATTACAGAGTATTATAAGTATACATGTCTTTCATTCAGTATTGGTATTATTCAACTTTTGAAGCCAGCAATGCAGTTCAGAGTCAGCTTTTCAACATTCAGCAATCACTGTAATTTCTTCGGACATTGTCTTTCTACACCCCTACAGGTTGTCCAAAGGCAATTTTATATGAACTTTTGGTGGTGGTGTTGCAGATGACTGTTACAATTTAATATACTTTTGGGTCGTTTGATCTACAGTAATGCATCATATTTTATCAGTGGTTGTGTGTAAAATCTTGATCTTACAATCCTAAATTGTATTCCCCATGACAAGTGGTATGGACGTGAAACTCAGATTCATACGACCTCTCAATTCAGTAAAATGTTTCCATGAAGGACGAGCATGCAGTATAATAGGAATCTGACATGTGCGAATGCTTTCAACACTCCTCTCTAGACGGGCTTTTGAAAACCCACTGTCGCTGAGCTTTGCTTCAAGCCCGACATGAATGGGAGAATGTGAAAATTAGGCCCTCATGCTGAGCACCAGAGCAGCTGGCTAAACATGAGTGACATCTGAGCTCGATGGATCATGTCATATTCATGAGCATCACTTTCTGAAAATCCATAACTATTAAGTCCTGGAAAGGCAGGCAGAATTAATGATTCCTGCTAGACTGATGGGTGTTTCCTTTAGCCAAAAATATGGAAAAACTTGAAGGCAGTACGTCGATAGAAAGTGCTGTAGCATCTGTCATGGTTTGCCTTGATTTTTCCTGGAAAATATGAATGCAATGCTGGTTAGCAGCCAAGTTGGAAGGCATCTTTGAACGCCTGAATGTCAGATTTCTCTCTGAGCTGTTGCCAACAAACAGACAAACAGGTGAAACATAACATCCTCACAACTCTGTGGGTGATAAACAAGCTAATAGACGCTTCATTTTTTTTGCAGAATTACCATTTATATGCTCAGTTTCTGCAAGTGTTTGATGCTTTTTCACCTCACTTTAGTTTTTATCGAATCTCCACAAGCCTCTGTTTGAAGATGCGTGCTGCACCAGTGAGGGGTCTTGTCCATTTTTCACATTCTCCTTTCAGTAGCATCTCTTTTTGAAATCCCCGTGTCAACACATTCAGTCTTCCTTTGAGCGTTTCAGAGCCTCGAGAGCCAGCTGAGACAGAGCAAACATAATGGGCACACGGTTGGCCCTTATCAGGCCGCTGCAGACCGAGATCCACCATGTTTCTCCATCGTAACAACAACCTGTTCGTTCCACATGGGGCCCTTTTCCGCCAGCTTAAGCTCCCTCTCCTACTGTACTGCTCAGTGGTGTTACATTGAGTTCCGAGTCCTGCGGGATGACGCCGGTCTGCCTCCACGTTAAGAGGCTGTTTACACGCATCTCTGAAGTAAACAAATGGGATTGGGACTCCGACTGCAAATTAAAATCTTTTCTTAACAAAAGTAACAGCCTAATAGGGAAGAAATGGTCCAATAGGAAAAACCATTGCCAGGACATGACCTTGTTTGTTGCACAAACATATTCCCAATTATCAAGAATTGAACACAGCAGATAACCTCTTTGGTGCTTTGTTAAATCTTTTGTATCTTTACAATGATGCAAAGTTTTGCTGCCCAGTCACTGAAATAAAATGATCACCCAGATGCAGTCAACTCTGTGTCATATTTATGACATGATTAATGCATTTTTTGTCTCCTGTCCTTTTTAGCCCAAGTCCTTCCATCAGTGTCAGGCTGCAACGGAGCACTCTATGAGAGTAAGATCAATGATTTCTGCCTCGCCAAGTTCATGTTTGACATGGGAGGGCTGGAGCGGGGCCTGTGGTGCAGCTGGCCGGACACCATGGAGTGAGTTCACCTACTGGGTCATGCAAAAAATAAGCTACTAATACCAAAGCAAACCAAGTGCTGGTTCGGAGTTGGTTGCGAACCCTCTAAGAACTGGTATGGTCATAGGGTTTTAGTTGGTCATTGGTCACAATAATCCCACCCCCAGTAAATGGTTCTTTGTTCTAGACCAGCAAAGTATTGGTGGCACCCTCAAACCAGTTCTTTGGCTGTCGAAGCGCAAAGAACTGGTTAGAGAATCGGTACTGGCTCCGACTCGCACTCAAACCACCTTGGACGAAAGGGGGTATGATAGGGATGGGAATCAAGAACTGGTTCTAGTTGAAAACCGGTTCCAAAATGTCCGATTTCAGGGTGAACTTTTCCTTTAAATACATAAAAGCATTACATGAAGCACAAAGCACGACATCAAATAATCATTTTTCCCCATTGTCCATACAGGACTAGTGGTTTGTGGAGGAATCATGTTTTTTGCCTTAACGTATGCTGCCCACAATATGTTGCTCTGATGACACATCTTCAAACTGCCTCCGTGGCTGTTGCCTGATGGCCATCACCAACTCCACTTCACTTGGTCGCGGCCTTTTAATCTGTCGCACACTATATAGTGTGTGTGTTAGTCGGTGTCTCGGAGCAGTCCTTTCCCAAACACAGGCACTCAGAGGATGAGTCAGACAGGAGGGTGAAAGGAGCTGAGAGGCCCACACGAGAAGCTACTGTCAAAACTGTGATTTCCCTCCTGGCTCGCTGTCCTCTCTTGGTCCAGCAGCACATAATTGGTGGTGGTGCTCGTCGTGCGTGTGGGTGTGTTTGTGTCTGAGTGTGCAGTTGTAAGCCATCTTAAAAGATTTGTACAGGCGCATCGAGGGGTTGCAGTTGCATCACAAAACTCCTAGCAACGACGTTTGATGCCATCGTTGAGGTCTGGCTTAGCGATGGATAAATGAACCAGCAGACTATAAATACACGATTAAGGCTTGTGGGTGGGAGCAAGCTAATATATAACTGTTTAAAGATGAAATAAAACTCCTACAAAGTACTTAATATACATGGTTATAACAAGCCTGAAAAATGGCCCCACATCTTATTACAGTTACCTGTTTTGCTGCGTCAAAGACAGATGGAAAATGTTAAGTTGTCTCTTTAAAAGTACCCAGTTTTGTTGCCTCAAAGATGGCCGAAAAATGCCCCAACGCCTAGTCAAAAATACCAAAACTTGTGGCCACAAACACAGCTGGAAAGTGTCCCAACATAACGTTTAAAAATAGCTGGTTTGTCGCCGGAAGACGGCCAGAAAGTGTCGCCATCTTGTTAAAAATACCAGAATTTGTTGCCACAAACACAGCCAGAAAATGTTCGGATGTCTGGATTATTAAAATGACCCAGTTCTGACATTTCAAAGATGGCTGGAAAATGTCTCACCTTCTCATAGATGTTTTGTTGCTGCACAAACCACCAAAAAATGTCCCAACATCTTGTCAAAAATCAGAGTTTGCTGAAATGTTATATGCCAACATTTTATCGTGGTTACTGGGCTGTAACTTTCTATCATCCAATTCTTTTGGCTGACTTTCAACACATCTACTGTATGTATATTTAAATTCACTCTAAACTTTGTCTTTAGCTGTTAACACTGATGGTCTTCATAATATGTAAAGGACAATAAGCTTAATTACTCCTGTGATTATTCAAAAACAACCACACATCTCTGAAACTAAAAACCCTCCATTACGTGGAGTGTTTTGTTTTTGTAAATGCTTTTCCCCACTTTTAATTTGTCCACTTGTCGGCAGTCAGATTACACCACAGCCACGTTGTCATGCAGGTGAGATCCAAACATCAACATACACAGAGACAAATACTGAAACGCCCAATTCAAACCACATCGTCTGCCAAGCCAACAAGAGAAGGATTAAAAGGTTTGATTACGAGGGCGTGTACATCTTCATCTATAGCATGTGGAACAAGTTCTGCGACTTTTGACCGAGTCAGAATTATTTACATCTGTGTTTCCATTCAATGCACCACTCTGTGTGGGTGTAAATACAATGCATGCTTGCAGCTTCACTTCAGGACTTGCTTGATATAAAACACAAATTATGTTTTTTTAAAAAGATCAAGATGGCATCACTCACATACTGTTTTAATCAGAGCCATAAAAACCCTCCAGTCTCTCTCCAGTCTCAGAGTTGTAGCTCAACACATACTTGTGTCAACATGCTTGTGACAGTAGCTTCACCTTAAAACCGCAGCTTAATTATGCAAGCATGATGCTGTTTTTCGCTGTGTTCAGCATCAACAAGTGCTGTAAACCGCATTTCACCGTTTCCTGATTGATTAGCAACTAAAAACATGGTAAATAAGGAAAATCCAGAGAGACATTTGGCCGTATTTCAAGGTAAAAGAACATATTTGATAACCCGTTCACCTTCTGTTAGACGACAGCTGACGTGATCCTGAAATGCTTTGGGAATGTGGGTTGGGTTGGCTGTCACCCTAAAGTGTCAGTTTTTGAGTTTGGAATGAGACTCAGAAATCAACTTTTCTTATAAATAAGACCCTTAATGTTGAGTTGACTTGTCCTTTAAGTGGCTCTCTGACCACTTGCCCACTGGGCCTTCAGCTATGCAGTTAAACAGACGGGCCATCCGGAACAGAATCCCTCCTGGCATGGACGGGCCACGGCTGTACTGAGGGCGCAAGCCTGTTGGTATGCATCTCCATTTCCCCTGCCCTCCACCACCTAGCAGTTATATTTAGCTGCGTTAAGCCCACTGGTAATTCTAGACGCTCCTTTGCCTTTTTTTTCCCCCCTTCCAACAGAAAATCCCTGCTGTGGGCCCACTCTGAGAGGACGTTTCAAAGACACAACGGGAGACTATTTCAATCTCAGATCCAACGTAATGATTACTAAGTTCGTCATAGAAGAATGGGTTCATGACACTTGATATTTGTCTTGGCTCATGTGAGAGTTGGATGGAAGTTTTTCCTGATGATTTAGGGGGTCTTTGACTGTGTGTTGTCGCCCTCTGCAGGATCTACGAGGGACTAAAAAACTGCACCTTCCAGGTAGCCTTGAGGTTGGACTGCTTCTGGCCCAATCAGATAGTCGACCGCTTCTTCATGCACGTCCATCGGATCTACTTCCACGACTGCGCTCTGACCGGCCGGCTCCTCCACGACCCGCCGATCGGCATCCTCGCCCCGTTCATCGCAGTGCCAGTGCTGGTCACCCTGCTCATGACTGCCCTAGTGGTGTGGAGGAGTAAACGCACAGAGGGTGTTTTATAGAGTGGCTTGTAAATACATATGGACTCCTGATAGGCAGAGACTGAGATCAAGGACTGTTTGGTGACTTTGTGTTGTGTGTTTAGTAGATTCGGGTTTGTGTTACTCCCATATGAGTGTAAGGACGGTGCAGTGAAACACTTGCATGCCTCATGAGAAACTGGTTCAATAATATGTAATAAATACTCTATTTGGTATAAAAATAGACTTTATCTGTACATAACATCACCGATAGGGAGTGTCAACGTTTGGCAGGGGGAAAGTGACAAAGTCTCTGAGATTCAGGGGATTTGGAGGCCATGCATGTTAATTACCATCTGTTCTCATGGCCCTAAACAATCTGTGAACATGTAAATAACAGCAGAGAGGAGGACACTCAGGGAGACACCAATGACTTGGATTCATTATTGTTGTAAATTTGGACGGGAGATTAAGGAAGAGAGGAAAGGAGTGCAGGAAAAGAACATGAAGGAAGAGAAGGGACACAATGCTATTTTTATTCTCATCTCATCGGCAGAAACAAAAAACATTTTGGCGGAAACCAAATGCTTGGATTACATTTGCATGAACAGAACGATCATTTGCTCACATTCAACCCTTTCCAAAGTACAAGCATCGACTGTATATCCGTCCTGTTATGGAGGAAGAGAGCGATTACGTTTATGTTTAAATACACATGATATCGCTGATTAAATCAAAGACAACAAAAATCTGTTAATGTGACGAACTAATGGCTTGTTTTCAGTGCAGTGCAGTTTCTGGGAGCAGGTGGATTTCTCTATTTCATACAAGAAAAACACACTTTAGTACAATTTAAGGCTCAGAGTGGACTTCAACTAGATGGCTCCGTCTAGTGTTCACTCCAGAGGTCAACATTCATTAATTTTTTGATTTCATTTAACAGCAGGTTCATTACGTCATTAGTAAAAATATCTTTATATAAAAATAAACATGAAATGCTTGTTATAAGTACGATACATGATACAGATCCAGCTTTTTAAATGATCCTTAGGAGAGTCAATGTATAAATATACAGACGGGTGACAAATTAAAGGAGAAACCTGTATATTGAGTGGAGAAACAGTGGCATTTTGTTGGCACAGTTTGGGTCCACTTGGGTCCAGATCTCAATCCATTTAACCTGTTACCGTTCCTGGAAATCATCAAGGTTTGCGCGCCAGCAAATAGAAATACTTCACAACCACCGTAACTTCTGTGTCAGGAGACGACACCTTCATGGCAGACAGCAACCTGAGATGGAAGACACGGGGAGACAAGAAGACACAGAGTGGTTTAACAGGACCTAAAATGACTTAATGGATTACATATTTGAAATTATTTGCATAGTAGTCAAGGAAACATAAAGTATTAAATAAACTAAAACCTCAAAAGACTCTGTGTCCTCCATTAAGACCCAATAAGACCAAACACAGCTCTTTCCTGACTGTGTGTAAATCTTCCCAAACTGTGATACTAATTAAATAAAATGTCATACTTTTTTATCCACATTAAAGTTATGGCTCAGCACTTCCCCACCTTATATTTTGCTTGCTGGGCTATTCTGTCCTGTCAGTGCCAGGAGAATTAATGGTGGTTATATTATCAAAGCAGTAAAAGCCTTCAACAGTTAAGCTTAGTCAAGCAATGTTTGGCCGTTCCGAGACTGTGACAGTATTCAGAGAGGAATTTCAGCAGTTTTGGATTACGATAAATTAATTCAGGCGGCGATTGGGAGATCAGTGCCAGGTGAGTGGAGGTCTGGCTGGGCCAGAAGTTAACGACTTGTAGGCGAGTCGGAGGTTAGTTTCTTACTTGCTCCGGATGTCATTAGAAAGACGTTCAGCCTCAGCGGGGTCCTTAATTCGTAGTATCTCGTAGCTGGAGAAGGTCTCCACCATGCCAATGTATCCAGTCAGAGGCATAATACGTTTAACCCAGACACACTCATTCCTGGTTAAAAAAACACAAAAACAACCCATGAGTAATAATTTTGTGACTGATGTTAAAAGTGATTGAAAGACTGTGTTCCTCCTTGACTATGTACTGAATTGCCCATGAGCAAGATACACAAGACCCACAACTGTTGGCAATGTACATTCCTGCAATTTCCTTTATGTTGCTTTATGTTTCTTTACGTTTAATTTTATGTTGTTGTACGGTGTGCTTAACACTCACCACTCTTTGTCCAGGTATTCGCAGGAGTCAAACATGTCAGAGTAGATCTTCATAGAGCTCAATCCAATATGGGGATCTCGGAAAGGAAGCAGGGCAGCATAAAACTTATCAAAAAGAGAAAGAAAAACCCATGTTGAAATGCTAGTTACCAGCTAGCCTCGGCACGTCCCGAAGACGTTCAGCTTTTTCATTCCATTAAAAGCTGCTCAGTGGCACTCTGAAGCCAAAGAAGCTGCTGAACCTGCCGTGTCCTCTTGTCCCTGGAGTCAGACACCTTGTCGGAGACGCCATAAATCCCTTTGTTACAGTATTCCCTAATGTCAAACCGGCCTAGGTTGGTCTGAGCAACTGTGTTTGCCCCCACTGATTCTGTTGCCCAACTCCGGTTACTGTCCCCATTCCCGTGCTGCTTCCTCCAAGCCTTCTCTGTTAGATCCCCCACGTCCCTGGCATGAAAAGCTTACAAAGTGAGATTGTTTTTTGGGTTTTTTTTGTATTGAGACTTTACATCTCATGTATCAGAGGCACTGTCTTGTCCCCTGAAAACTGCAATTAACAAAATATAAACATGTTAACATAGTGAGTCATTGATTTTAATCTTTTAGATACAGGACGTACCTCTTTACAGATGTCATTGAGCGTGTTGGAAATGTCCCCATACTCCAGCTCCATGTCCATGGTGTAGCTCAGCAGAGCCAGGCAGCCTCCGGGCCTCAGCACCCTGTCAGCTTCCAGGAGGAACTTCTGGCTGTCGAACCAGTGAGCCGCCGTCATGGCTGTCACAAGGTCCACCTCACCAGGCGCAAACGGTAGCTCTTCTGCCGGACACTGCCTGGAGTCGCAGGAGGTAGGATTGCAATATGAGTTCATTAACTTTGACTTTGAGCATTTTTACCCAGTAATTGCAGGGCTGATTACAACCCTGGTTTTATGGAGTTCTCCTCCAACATCTTTCTCCACCTCACCTGTATGACACATTTGGAGGGTTGCTATTGGTCAGCGCCATCTCCAGCTGGGCGGGGCTGACGTCTGTTCCAACAACCTTGGTGAAGAACGGAGCTAATGGGATCGTCCCTTGGCCTGAGCCGCAGCCCACATCCACTGCAAGGTCGAACTGGTTCGGTGTCTAAAAGTAAAGGAGTTACAATAAGTTAGTTTCCATCTTAATTTGATCTGTAAAAGAAAAAAAAAACTTAAATTTGACTAATTTTGCCTGTATTTTTGGCATACACTAAAATATTCATGAATGGAAAAAAAAGATGTAAATGTAAATGAAACGTAATGTAAAATAACATAACAAACCTGTAACTGAATAACATTTCCACATTTTTGGAGAAAGATCATTTTTTTCCACATAAAAAAATACAATAAAAGTCTATAATACTGTAATTTCATTTATTAAATTAAATACTAATGAAATACACGTGGCTTTTCACATAAAATGATATTATAAAGCTCAAATAATAACAACACTCCTCTGCAGTTTTAAATCAATCAATCAATCAATCAATCTTTATTTGTATAGCGCCAATTCACAACAATAATCTCATGACAGTTTCCAAATTGAGCAGGTCTAGAATATAACAAGCTACTTATCGGCAACAGTGGCGAGAGAAAACAGGCTGTATGGTCATATTTAAAGGTAATTTAATTGTGTTTATATGTGTAAATAACATTACTTCTACATTAAAAGACCAAAAGATGAACAATACCTAGCTCACAACTATATTTTTATTGTGGAAAATATGAGATAGTGATTTTTTGGTGCCCCATGTTGCCAGAATATTACCGTTTTTTTAGTAATCTTTTTTTTACAGTGTAGCACAGGCTGCAAATTATATGTTAAAACAGCTCAATGTAGGAGACATATATAAAAAAAGAAGTTATTTAGTATGTAACCTCACGTTTATTAGGTGTTAAAGTGCTGAAAACTTGAAAACTTACCTTTTTCTTCATGTACTTCATAACTGTGCTGACTATTTCATGGGGTGTTATTCTGTACTGCAGGTAAGCAGCTGCATGATCTTTCCCCTCGAAGAGACGTACCGCCATCTTTCTGTGCCAATGTCCTTGCAGGCTTATTTGTCAAATCCGCAGAACTGACCAAATACTACGACTCCTTAACTGTGGCAGCCCTCTGGTCTGTCTCGTTGCACCTGGGCCCAGTAGTTCCAGACAAGTGCTTGTGCCTCTCAAAGCTTCTTACTGTCTGATGACTTTGACTCTGCACTGTGAGCTTGTCGTTATCTAACCACCAAGTTACACATTAACTGCCAGAACTATAACTGTCCATCCATCTTGCACCGTCAAAGTGTATATTCAGTTTCTCGTACATTAAGTGTAGTAATTTAATTCTGCGGTTGAAGTACATTGCACAGATGTGGGACTGCAGTTAAGCATTTAGGTTTGTTGTAAATTGTTAACTTGTAGTGCAGGAAAATGTAATAAATGTTCTATGTGGCAGTGGTGGGCTCAGGATGTTTGAGGGGCAAAAAAATAAACGGGGCAACAGCTGTGTGTGATGGGGCACCAGCATGCAGAAAGGGCACTGTAAGGGCACCCTAGATGGCACTTTATCTTTATCACATTTTAACATCGCTTTCATGCTTTGAAATGTGGATGGACATTAGATAATGTCATGTAGGGAGGCAGAGATTCTCACATTTGCACTTTTCACCTGTACCTAACGTCTGCAGCCATAAAGAGTACAGCAAGCCAAGCTAATTACCCAGGAATTGAGGAAGTGCTGCCAACTTTACCGTCTAACCCTTGAGAGTCATGTTTGTGATGTTTGCATCATTCAACAAGTGCCCTGTCTTAGAGCTGCTGTGTGAAACTATGAGTTTGTAGATAACAGCTCTTGTGCAATGCACTGCAGAAAGATTTCTGTTTTCTTATGTAACGTTTGTTTACTGAGGTGGGTCGCACAGGAACAAGTAGCCTTTACTTGAAAAGATGCAGTTTTATATTGTAGACTGGTGTATTAAATGATGAAAAGCAATAAGGAAGTTGAGGATGTCAAACATTAAAATGCATTGAGATGGGTTGCATAGGTAAAAAAAAACAAAACAACAACAACAAACTTTTATTTGGAGTCTTTCATGAGATTTTTATTGAGTCTTTTCTTCATGAAAACCAAAGCTTTATTTATTTATTTATTTATTTATTTACTTTTGCTTAATCGAGTCACAATCAGTAGACATTTGTGCTGTGCAACTGTTGGCAAATGGTTACAATGACACAATACTTTTGTTGATGAGACCACAAGCCAAACACGCAGGGAAACTCTGGTGTGCAGGTTTCAACCAATCAGAATCAGCAAGGCTTGCATGCCAGCCCATAGAAAAACTTCACAACCACTGTAACTTCGGTGTCAGCAGATGACGCCTTCATGGCAGACAGCAACCTGAGATGGAAGACATGGGAAAATAAGAAGAGATAGATAGTTTTACTGGATTTAAATGGATTAATAGATGGATTGATTGTTACATATCATTGATCTTTCAGCAAAATGGCCCCACCCCACTCCACCCTAACCACTGACTATGACCTACTGCACCTTGTGGACCTACTAGCAGCAGGAATAGGTATCGGGGTCAGATGCAATGTCAACATAATGGCAGGCAAAGGTGCAAACCTCAGGACGCTGAACCCTGACATGGTTGTTCTAGGGACGTGTAATGTCACCTCAATTAAAAAGTGCTTTATAGAAACACCGTTACTGTCGAGCAGTGGAAAGAGCACTAATCCTTCCTTAATCCCTAGAGGCTTGTTTAGGTCCAACCAGTTTAGGTGGTTCAGGGATCTACTCAGGATGCCTCCAGGTTTGTATGGACAAGTTGGATTAATAGACCTAAAACACAATGAAGAGGTAAAACATACCATGGCAGAGGTGTTTCTAGATTATGTTGCATTGGGGTTAGTCATACTCTAGGTGGAGACTAGGAGATCGACGTTCAGTGGGAGGTGAGTGGAGTTCAGAGCGCACGGCCAGAAGTTAAAGCTTAGACTTGTGGACGAGTCAGAAATATCTCACTTGTTCCTGATGTTAGTAGAAAGACGTTCAGCCTCAGCGGGGTCCTTTCGTACGAGACACTGGTAGCTGGAATAGCTCTCCACCATGCCAATGTATCCAGTCAGTGGCATAGTCCTTTTTATCCGGAAACACTCAGTCCTGGTTAAAAAAAAAAAAGAAGAAGAAAATTAAAATCAATTTACACATTACACAAACATTAAAAAGTTAACTACCATCCAGCTCGGCTCCATGTAGAAAAACTGGGACAGAGTGAGTGCTAACTTTTTGGTTATGCAAAAGACTCTTGAGCGGCCAAAACCATGAAAGATATTGAAGAAAAAAATACAAAAAAAACATCTGACATCTGAATCACTCACCACTCTTGGTCTGGGTATGAGCAAGATTCAAATATCTCCAAGTATTTCTTTGCATAGCTCAGTTCTCCATTAGGTCGGAAAGGACTCAGAGCAGCGTAAAACTAATCAAAACAAGGAAAAGGTTTTTTTGTTACCAACTACAATTGCACAGACCAAAGGAATTACCAAAATAGCTACTACTACTCGTTCACATAATTTGTTAAGAAGTGAAATTAAAATATATTGTTGGGTGCAACTAAATGAAAAAGTTAGGCACACCAGCACAACCACTTTAAAAATCTTTTATTAGAGGCACCTTTTTATCCCCTGAATACTTGACAATGTGAGTCATTTATAGTTTAAAAAATAATACATTTTATTTTGACGTCTTGGATGTACCTCGTTACAGATGTCGTTAAGCTCGTTGGAGACATCCCCATACTCCAGCTCCGCGTCGGTGGTGTGGCACCCAACAGCCAGGCAGCCTCCCGGCCTCAGAACCCTGTCTGCTTCGACGAGGAACTTCGGGCGGTCGAACAAGTGAGCTGCCGACATGGACATCACGAGGTCCACCTCACCAGAAGCAAACGGTAGCTCTTCTGCCGAACACTGCCTGCGGTTGCAACAGTCAAAACAATGTAGCAGAATAACAACACATGAAGAATCACTTGCAATAACTTCTAGCTGATGTTCTCCAACACTCCACAGCCACACCCTCCCCCCACCTCACCTGTAGGATACATTTGGAGGGTTGCTGTTGATCAGCGCCATCTCCAGCTGGGCGGCGCTGTTATCTGTTCCAACAACCTTGGTGAAGTAAGCAGCCAGTGGGATCGTCACCTGGCCTGAACCGCAGCCTACATCCACTGCAAGGTCGAACTCGTTTGGTGCCTTTAAGCAAAGAAGTTACGCAATTGTTCAGTGTATCTGCTTGTGAATCTATTGATGACAGAGTTACTTGATGATTGAACCTTACAATAATAGGAAGCAAAGGCATGCTGCCCATTTGTATGGAAGCCCTGAGGCGCAAAACTCCTTTTTTTCAGGTGATCCATTTTCTCAAACTGGCGACACAGAGGTGGTAAATTAAAGCCAGATTGCAGAAATTAAACATGAGAGACATTATTTTACACATAATGATGCATCTCACATTTAATTACACTTCATATCAAACGTTAATTATAGATCCCGTTTTCATGAACATCCAAACCAGCAGTGTTACTCAGCGTACTTCTACTTCCATATTTGCGCTTGTAGTGAAATGTAATAATTATTCCATGAACACCTTTCAGTTGTAAAAATATCAGCCAACTCAAATCTTAAATCAATATTTCCCCCATTCAACGCTGTGTGCGTGGACTTTCACTGTCCTCTCGCTGCTAAAGGACAACGTGAATGGAAGAATTAATAAAAGAGCGTTTTCCAACCTGAATCTCAGACACATACAACTCGTTTTCTGTCACTTCTTCATTTCCCACCAAAAGAAACATGACAGTCATTTTACATAACCTGTTAACATATAATAGATGCATACTGATCATCCTGGCAAAACTTTTTTTTTGCATGTTGCAGCTGGTCAAAATGCTGAAAACGTACCTTCTTCTTCATGTAGTTTATCATCCTGCTGATTACTTCATGGGGTATAACTCTGTTCTTGAGGTAGCCAGCTGCATGAGCTTTTCCCTCATATAGACGTAAAGCCATGTTTCTGTGTCAAATGGACCAAAGGTGTAGCTCTCACTGTCAAAGCGACTGAAGAAATGCTGCAGCTGAATGGTGCAACATGCTTACTAGTTTGTCCGGTCTACTTTGACTCTGCCCCATGCCAGGGAACACCCCAGAGCTTAGCTAGAGATAACCCAGAGGAAACCCATGCAAGCACAGGGAGAACATTTAAACTCTGCATCTTTCTATAAGCCGTGTAGATGTATTATTTTCTACATAAAAATTTTATCAATATAACAATCTTGGATTTCACACACATATTACTCCGATTTAATTATAAAAGTACTGTGTCTCGAGTACTTTAGTTTATTTTACTTATCGGTCTTAGCGGTCTTCACCTTTCTGTGGTTTGTCAGATTATAGTATGAGGAGAAAAAAAGGAACACTTTAACTTGAAAACCAATTTGTAAATTTATAAGACATTTTGGAAGATCATAAATAGAGGTGTGACTCCATAGAGAGTCACTTAAGGAAAAAAAGTAGCACAGCGAAGCCTTTCTTCCAAATATGACCAAAAGAAATGCTGTATGATCATCTTTTCCAAATTAAGATTTTTGCACATGTACTTACGTACACAGAGCAGCAGATGGCAGTAACTGCGCAGATATGATGCTGAAAAGGAAAGAGCTGCTCAGTGTGTGAGTGCAGGGAATCATATGTTATTAAGTTGTAGCATAGGTAAATGTAATAAATTCTCTGTGTGGTATGGAAATAGATTTTAGTGGATAACATCCCCGATATGAGTGTCAAAGCTTGGCAGGGGGAAGGTCTTTGAGATTCAAGGCTTTCAGAGGCCATACATGTTAATTCACATCTTTATGGAGGACTGTGAAGTTTACTTCCAGATATGTCCATTCTGGGTGCAAGTGGATTTCAGAAATCCAAGTTAATGTCAGAAAAGTACAATTTTGTATGTGACACTCCCTAGAAAGGGGTTGCAAAAATAAATCTGGTGGGCGGCGAGGACACTAAAACCATTGCACTAGTAAAATGATGTTTTATTTGCTCTCTTTCTGACACTTTTCGGTCTCAAAAAACAGAAGCTTTCTTTGTGATTGACGGCCAGTAGACGTGCAGCACAACTGTTGAAAAAGGGGTTACAGTACGGTTTGTTTACAGGAGTCACAATCCAAAATGGATGGGAAAATCTGTTGTGCAGGATTCAGCCAGGCAGAATCACAAAGGCTTGTGTGCCAGCAAATAGTGACACGGAAAAATCATCGTAACTTCTGTGTCAGGAGATGACGCCTTCATGGCAGACAGCAACCTGAGATGGAAGACACGGGGAAACAAGAGGAGAAATTCAGGTTTTCCAGGATGTGACTGGATGGACTAATGGTCATGCAAAGCAAACTCCTTTGAAGAAAGATTTTTGGTTAGCCTCAAGGACGTTGACAAGGGACATTGTCAATATGTGGAAGGACACTTTGAGGAATTCCTGATGAACCCATGAGATAAGGTAGAGAGCAAACCTCGGGACCCCTGAGGAGGAACTGGAAAATCTTGCTGGGGAGTTTTGCTGCTTTGTAATTGGACTTCTTTGATAGTCATGGATTGGCTGAAACAAATTCAGTGTTTCCAATGTGATTCATGTAATAAGGTGGATCAGATGGACAGACCTGTCTGGCCTGGTCTTCAACTTTCACCTCCAGAAGCATTTCTCATGCATCTCAGGGTAGGTTTCGGACGTGAGATCTGAGTGGGCCGTGTTTAAGCTGCTAGGAGTTGCGGAAGATCAGTCTTCCTGTTGACACAGCTCAACAGCAGACTACTGATTGCAATTAAATAGCTCCCTCCTTATATTTTGCTTGCTGGGCTATTCTGTCCTGTCAGTGGCAGGGGAATTAATGGTGGTGATATTATCAAAGCAGTAAAAGCCTTTAACAGTTAAGCTTAGTCAAGCAATGTTTGGCTTCTCTGATTAATCCCAAAGACTGTGACAGTATCCAAAGATGAATTTCATCGTTGTTGATTTTGATAGAAGACTTTAGGTCAAGAGTAAGAGATCAACGTTGACGATTAGACGTGTGGATGGGTAGGAGTTCAATATCTCACCTGTTCTGGATGTCGTTCAACAGACGTTCAGCCTCAGCGGGGTCGGTTTCTTGTAGTTTCTGATAACCATGGATGGTCTTTAACATGCCAGTGTATCCAGTCAGCGGCACGATCCTTTTTACCGGGAAACAATCGTGCCTAGTGAAATCAAAAAATCAGAACAGAATTTTGTGTCCATAAATGCAATCTTCAGAGTGGTGATTTTGAATGTGGATGAAGAAAGCAGAACAATGATTCAGATTAAGTTCTTGATGGATGTAGTGGATGTAAATAAAGTCTGGAACATTCACCACTCTTTCTCCAGGTATGAGCAGGAGTTATATATGTCTTTGTAGATCTTCACTTGGTCTCTGGTCAATGAAAGTCCTAAATAGGGACTAAAGAAAGGAAGCAGGGCAGCGTAAAACTAGTCAAGAAAAAAGAGAGCGAGAGAGAGAAAAAAAATAAGTTTTCATTAATAACTACATCTGGATAGGCCACTGCATTTGCAAAATAGCTTGCATGCAGATGCACAAACTTTTCCTTGTTCCAATTGTCTAATTTAGGGGAAAAACATTAAAAAAAATGTTAATTGGCTTTTATACCAGTCACATCTACATATACGTCTACGTATGGTCTGTAAAATATATTTCAAGACAATGACTTCATTATTATACAATGACTTATACTGCAAGTGTAAGGGTTTTAACTACCACTTACACATAAAGTCATGCATCAAACAGTGTTTGACATATTAAAAATTCACATTTAACCTTAATCCCACTGACTGAAGTACCAGCAGACCCAAGAGGTAAAAATGTTTTTATCTCACAGGTCAATCAGTTTGTTCCCAATGGCTTCATATCATTGTTTTCTCCTTCTATTTATATTAGATTTCATTGGAATTAGATTAGATTTACTAACGACTCTAACTGCTCTTCCTATGATAAGCTGATGTTCGCATGGCTGGAAAATCTACTTGAAATGGTGTGTTTGCTCCAAAAACACAGAGGGGAAGGTTGCAAATGTTTGCTCCTCCTGTCACATACCAGTAGCTAGAGCCAAGTCATGTGCCATAACTGCCTGAAGCATGTTCGTAGTCCAGGACAGTTTCGTTAATGCAAACGATGAGTTTGCTAACTGAGCTGTAAGTCCTAATGTTTGTTAAGGTTAAGCCACTTTTACTGAGCAGTTGGCTGTGTCAACATATCGTAAATTTGTTAGCCAACCATGTCGGCTCAGCCTGGCTAGAAGGCAGTATCTTTAAAAATGTACAACCCGGGTTGAAGTGTTTGATAACTACAGTTCGCTAGCTTCAGAGCTTGTGAATGAAACATGCAAGGCTCAACAAATAACTTCATAACTTTGTCTGGAAGAAGTAAACATTTTGGTCGCACAAATGAATCGCCATATCATATATGTTGTTCGACTGAGATGTGGGGAAATGTGCTCTGCGTGTTGCTGCTAACATTAACATTTAACGCTACAGCATGTGACATATTCCCAACCAGACTGAGCAATGTTGTTACTTTGCTTGAGTTTAACATCCAACACATTTGATTATCAAATGTGCTGTTTTACCTTAAAATATGACCCGATGTCCATCCAGACTTTCACCATCTGTTGTTTGTCAGCTGCTGATAGTCATTTGTATATTAGAAATTCTAAACAATAGAATTTTTATATTTTGAATGTACCTCTTGACAGATGTCATTGAGTGTGTTGGAGACATCCCCATACTTCAGCTTAACCATCGCTGGGCTGCAGAATAGCAGAGCCAGGCAGCCTCCGGGCCTCAGCACCCTGTCAGCTTCCAGGAGGAACCTCTGGCGGTCGAACCAGTGAGCCGCCGTCATGGCTGTCACGAGGTCCACCTCACCAGAAGCAAATGGCAGCTCCTCTGCTGGACACTGCCTGGGGTCACAACAGTCACAATAGTTTAGCAGGAGGTAGGGAGAAAAAGGGGTTTAATGCATTTCAGTATATACTGTGAACAGCAAATATATGAAGCAGTTAGACTATTGATGTCGGTTCCACTAAAAAGGAGCCATCATGTCCAATGGGCATGGTTTCTTTCCATATTTTGTGAAATTGAAACAGAAAGGTGTCCCAAAGAGTCATCAATACACCTTGGAGGATCTTTTGCACCGTGAAACACATACAATGACATGCAATAATTTACCTGTATGATACATTTGGAGGGTTGCTATTGGTCCGCGCCATCTCCAGCTGGGCGGGGCTGACGTCTGTTCCAACAACCCTGGTGAAAAACGGAGCAAATGGGATCGTCCCTTGGCCTGAACCGCAGCCCACATCCACTGCGAGGTTCAACTGGTTCGGTGTCTTGAAGTAATAGGAGTTACACCATGCAAATGAATTATTGGGAACAATGCTCACGATCAAATATCAACCTTTGTACATTAATTTGATAAGTCCAAAGAGCACTTATAATAAGTAAGCCTTTGTCTTATTTAGAGGGTAAAACAGCGAGAGGTGGGATAGAGTTTTTTGGGTCATTCAGTGTATAACCTAACCTTTACTTAAGGTATCATGGGCTACATAGCACAACACCACAACACATATGAATACGAATACACTTACTTTTTTCTTCATATAGTCCATAATCTTGCTGATAAATTCATGAGGCGTTATTCTGTACCGCAGGTAAGCAGCTGCATGAACTTTACCCTCAAAGAGACGTGCAGCCATGTTTCTTTGCTGTAGTGATGTTACCTGCAGCCGAAGTGAAGGAATAAAGTAAACTTGAAAACTCGAGCTCGTTTACATGTGACGGTTGGAACAGACAGACGAGGGGTGGAGTTACACTTTCTCAAAGGGCCCTTCTGATAAAGTTATTTTAAAATTCATGTCAAATAGATGATGCATCCAAAGCTACAGACAGCTGCCTGACCTTTTCGAATACAAAGGAGACAGTCGAACATAGGCCCGATCATTTTTAATAGCCTGTACTATTTCTTCCGTCCCATTTTTTGAGGCAAAGTTTAAATACATAGGAGACCAATTCAGGGTTTTATATGTTCTTTTGCACGTAAAAGATCTTGAAAGTTAAAAAAGGTTCAAGTCCGCACCAACAGAAGCTCCTCTCTCCGACAGAAAACACTGCTCCTGAAACGCCTCGTCAGTAGTCTCGCCTTTATGACGTGGCTTCGTGACATCAGACTACATCACGGGATCGCACATTTGCGTAATTTATGTCTACGGAGATGACAATTGGTATTGAACATATAGACAAAGCAATCAATCAATGAAACCCTGACTTTCACAGTAAGAGATCAGAAGCAACTTCTGACTCAACGAAAATTTGGTACATTTCAAACGTATATAAGCGACTACATAACAGTACAGTGTGGAAATCCCTGGTTAAAAATGTAAGATTGAGGAAATGCAAAATAATAACCACAGCAGGAGCTGTAAGTACTTCAGAAAACAACTTTCTGGGGCTTTTCTGACTTTTTCTGGTGTGAGGAGAAAAGTTGACAACCAGTTTTTAACTTCTAAGAAGTTTAGTAGACCGTAAATTTTGACTTCCAAATAAATAGTCACTTATGGAAAAAATAAAAGGAAATGTCAGATACCAACAGGAAAGGGATATCTGTTCATGCAATGCCTACAAGGAGCAGCAGATGGCAGTAAATGCACAGGTATGATGCTCGACACATGGAGCGTTGAGACGCTTTTGGATCCACATGTTAGTTGTAATCTCTCATCAAGAGATATTAACGCTGAAATCATTAATTCACTCCCTTATTTAACCTCCAATAGCATGATTTCTTTGATGTAATGCTATATTAGCCTTGGGATATATTTCAAGAGAGAAGAAATGTGGATAAAAATCTAACTTTGATCAAATATACTTACAAGATTGATGCCAATTCTAATAAACCTAAAGCTTGAGGTGTGTATAAGCGATTTAGCTTTGATGAAATAATGTTGTTTACTATGTTATCCTTATTTAAGAAATTATTTAAGTTGGCATCCCCGAAACCTAGGCGGCCAGTCTTGGCTGTGTATTTTCTGCCCAATCAACAACCATTGATCCTTCCCGTTCACCTGATCAATATCCACTGTCAGATATGGTTTGCAGTAGGGCTCGTGTTAACAAAGAGGGGGGCAGGGGGGGTGCAGGGTGTCCGAAGACGGCACAGGAGCCCCAACCCTTAACCCCACCACGTTGCTATGTGCAGGGCTGCACATAGCAACGTGTGCCTTGTGTCGTCCAATCAATCAGCTTCGATCAAAACTGTCAGCTGCACTCAAGTCACACCACTGTCCGCTGCTGTTGTGCGTATGAGGTACGATGAGCCCACTATGGAGGGCGACGCTCTCATCCACGTACATGAGCCAACCCGGACAGAACCATTTTATCACCGAGTCTTTACCACCAAGTGTCATCACGCACATTTCCGCAAGCACACACACACTGAAGCCATTAAAAACACAAAGTCAATGGACTCAGGCAAGCAGCCTCGTGTATTGCTTTAATATGTGCAGGCATTCCCGACACTGTGAAAAGAGGTATGGGGGCGCTTCCATCGGCTGTGACGAGCAGCGTCGCTAATGCTGCATGGGGAATTCTCCTGAAAGGCAATCACACAGGTAATCCACACTAGGAGTGGAAAATATGAGAAAAACTGGATTTAAGCTGGCAGGAAAATATCCTAAATCTACTGAGTAAAAAACAGTTTGGCGTTTCCAAACCGCTTGAAGAAGAATTTTGTCTGTAGCCGAGTCAGGAATTGTGGAAAAGGGGATCAAACATGTGCACGGAGTGTATATAGTATATATCTTTAAAATGCATTTCAGCCTAAAATAGGAATTCTGTAGTAAATACCTGCACATCATTTTCTTCTTTCTTCTGACAGCGTGAGTACAGAGACGTGCGGGGTAGGGGGGGATGGATAGACGGGTATTGAGAATAAAATCCCACTTCCCCGCGGAAATCTCAGCAGGTAAAAGCAGATTGCAGCTGCTGGATGAAATCCATGAATTTTGAAAACAGTCGTGTTGCCACATTGACAGCCATGCATTCTTGGGGTGGGGTGGGGGGGGAATTTGTCATAGCTTTTGAATAGCTTTCACAGGCCCCAGGGTCCTCAAACACACTTTTTCAATAAGGTAGCAGGAAAACCTTCAAATGGAAAAACGGAGACAAGACACTGAAATTGGAGTTCAGTTGTTCTGAAAGTGGCTATAATCAATATTTTTATTGTAACCGTATCAAATGACAATCTAAACAGAGACAGAGAATCATCACAAGAACCTAAAGGACCTCTCAGCTTTACAGAGCCAGCTATAGCCAGTGTTCTCACTCCAAACCGTTGAATACGACAGCTTAAAGGTCCAATTTGTAAGAATTCCCAACTCGTCAAATACTGATGAGTCACAATGGTGACTGACCCGACCTACAATCCCAAAGCGTCAATATTTGACGAGGTGGAAATGAGACTCAAAAATCAACTTTCTCACAAATTGGACCCCTAAGCTTTAAACTATGACGCTCTACTTACCCCTCTTGCCCTCGCTCATGCAGGGCTCAGCAGTCAAGTTAACAAATATAAATATGAAACATCTGGTTGGATATTAAAATTAAGCCTCCTGAGAAACATTTCACATATTGAGTTTTGGACTGTTAATGCTGTGAAACAGTTGCAGTGTGGTTAGGGTCTTGGTACTTGGTTAGGTTTAGGAAAAGATCATAGTTTGGGTTCGAAAAAATGGTGCGGAAAATGTTCACAAAAGACCTTCAATTACAACGGCCAAATAATGATTTTTATACTGTTAATTTTGTGAAACAGCCTCAGTTTGGTTAGATTTGGGAAGAGATCATGGTTTGGGTTAACATTTATATGTTAGTTATGGGCTTTCATGGTGTCATTTAAGTGAAAATCTTTTTAAAAAACAGCTTTACAACCCCCATGCCCTCACCATGAGTACATATTTACATATCACTGTATTTACTTGAGGTGCACCACAACTACATTAGTTGAAACTAAATATTTAAGCGCACTAACTGCCAAATTAGTCCCATTGCTAATTGAACTTGCTACCTGCCAAAACCAACATTAGCTCACTAGCCATTTAGCTCCAAAACTAAAAAAGACATAGTGTGGCATATAGTCCATAAATGACTTAAAATGGTGTGGAAAATGGGATAATCTTACATAACATTTCACAAAAGAGACAATAGCTTAAATTGCAAAACAACTGCTCAACTAAATTACCAAATAACATTTGTTAGTTTAGCTTAATTGGTGAGGTTATTTTCCCCACTCTTGAAACTCGATGAGACTCTGAAACACACACATGGCTGGCACAAACCTTTCCTCGACCAGTCTTTAGGAGCAAAAACATTTCAGTTACAATTGTGGAAATGTTCTACACAAATTCAGTGAAGGACTGAGAATAGAGAATAGCTGTTGCAACCCCATCTTGGGTTTTTTCCATTACAGATACGAAATCATCCCGGCAATCTTTGAAGAGAAAGGGAAAAGGAAGAATCAAATCCTCCCTGTCTTTTTATTGTGGCACTGTGCATTGTGCCAAACAGCGTTTGCAATCTCTGGTAGGATATGAAGATCTTAAATCTTTACCCATTAAAACTTCACTTGAGACACTCTGTTTTCTCCACGGCCAGCCGTAAAGAGCAAATATCCAGGAGATCTGAGTGACTCCGAGGCTGCGTTTTTATAGCCGAGACGCTCGCTCTGAGATGCACTTGCAGGGCTAATCCCGCTCTCCAAGGAGAGAGGTAGGTATTGGCTTTGATGATAGAAATGGATTAAACAGATTACATTAAAGGCCAGTCTAATTGAACCAATCTATCCTGATTCTGCCGCTGTAAGATAAATGATGAGAAGGCCAGATAGTATATATAGGTTGTGTGTTTGTGGGTCTGGCTCGGGGGTTTGTGTGTCTGTGGACATTTACAGGCTTGCTTGAAAAATACAGCAACAGCACTTTCCCCAAAAAGGTCCTTCAATAAGCAAATTAAGAAATATTAAAGCAAAATTCATAGATTGTTTTTTTTCTTCTATGTCTGTGCTTCGGCTATTTATTTCCTGGACTGTCTCAAATGTTTTCTGCCAAGAAAAATGAACACTTAACAGGAGACGAGTTTGCCAATATGTATTTGGCCAGTATTGTCTCGTTGATACCAGACTTTTTGGTGCTGACGCTGGAGACAGCAACATTACAAGGCCGAGGCTATAAGCACACAGGCACTCATGACTATTTCCTGGACAAGCCAGGACTTTATATCTTTATATCTATTTTGATCAACCATCTGCATACAAATAACAGAACTTAACACTTTCAAATCGCATATGCCAAAGTCCAACTTTTCATACAGGCGATAAGCCAATGCTTCCTGTTAACTAAAGGCAGATCCATAGTCTAGTTACCTTTAAATAAACATGTAACAGTAGCAGTTTGGTTAGGTTTAAGCAACAAAACTGCTTTGTTGGGTTAAGGAAAAGGTGAGTTTATGTACGTAAACGTAAGTTTTATTTGTTATGTCCGTTAAATTATGGCCAAAAGTTAAAAAAAAGTCAACAAACACCAGTCTCCTGGGAGACAGTGCTGTGTTTGATCGACCCATCCATCCATCAACCCCAACCTCCATCCCTGTTGAACCTTCTCAGTCTTTACAGCCCATATTCACAGACGTCACAGTCAGGTTGGGAAGCTCAAATGCTGGGATAATGATATGCTGCTGTGTGCCAGGTTGCAATATGTATAAACGTAGGGAATCTACTTCCCAATTGATCAACTGAGGGACATCGGACCATATTTCAAGTTAAACAACACATTTGACAACCAGTTAGCTAATATTAGCATTCAACCACTTCCAAGTTAACACGACCTTTTTAGATACATCCAGTATTTACCTTCCAGGCTTAAAAAAATCAGGACCAAGATTGAGACCTGTTCAAACAGTAATGTTTGCTAGGAAGTGGCTGAACGCTAACGTTAGCTGTTGTTTAACTGAAGCTAATGGGGCATCTTTTCAGTTGCTAATCAATCAGGAAACAGTGAAATGACAACAAAATGAAAGGTGGAAAGTAAAACAACGTACTTTGCGTACCTGCCTACAATCTTGGCGTATCATCGGCATGCAATATTGGACTTTAGTGTGTGCACTGCACACATTTTTAAAGTCTAAGTTCGTGTTTATTTAAGTGTCTGGGCTGATCTTGATAGGTAAGGCTACTCTATTCAATCATTCTCAACCAAATTTATCCTTGCCAGTCCCAAGAAACGTTACATTTGCAGATAATGCTTTTAACTCACAATATTTAGTCCCTCTTCCTCGTCATCATCGCCATGAGTTGGCTTCCTTCATCACTGACAAAAATTCTGAACATTTGTCAAGCGGTCACTTCCTCTGCATCAGGTACAGAATCTGTACTCTGTCAACTTAAAACCAATTCAACGAGCAAGATACGATTTGATCCTATAAAGTATGAAACCGTAGAAGAGATAGAGCAATATCTTAAATCTCCTCCTGCTACCTTGATATTCTCCCCACAGGCTTTTTCAACATATCTTTTATAAACAGTCAACACCTTCCTTCTCTTAGGCTATTTCCCACAGGCCCAGACAACTGCAGTTATTAAGCCACTATTAAAGACGAGTAATCTAAAGAACTCACTAATGACCAATTATAGGCCCATTCCACACCTTTTAAGCAAAATCAGTGATGAGGCTGCTTTCCAGCAACTGAACATCCTCTTGGCCTTGAACGACTGTTTTGATGTTTTACCAGTCAGTATTTCCAACACGCCACAACAACGAGACTGATCTCAGTGTTGCATTCAATCCGGCTGACTACAACTTAGACTAGACAGACTGACAAAACTAGGTGGAACCTTCTGGCAGAGCGCCAAACGGGTTTAAATTTTCGAAAGTCTTCGTCCGCTTATCCGGAGTCAGGTCGAGGTGGCAGCACCTCCTCCTGGAGGATCCCGAGGCTTTCCCTGGCCAGATGAGATGTAATCTATCTGGCAAGTTCTGGGTCTGCCCCGGGGTCTCCACCCAGTTGGACATGCCCAGAGAACCTCCAAAAGGATGTGCCCAGGAGGCATCCTGAACAGATGCAGGAACCACCTTAACCTGGCTCCTTTCGACCCGAAGGAGCAGCGGCTCTACTCCAAGCTCCTTCTGGATGTCCAAGCCCAGCCACCCTTTGGAGGAAACTCATTTTGGCTGTTTGTGTCCTCCTTCCTCTTCGGTCACTACCCACAGCTTGTGATCATAGGTGAGTGGTGGATCAAAGATGGAATGGGAAATCAAAAGCTTTACCTTTTGATTTCCATCACTCCTGAAACTGGCCCCAAGATACTTACTTGGGAGAGGGGTAAATGCTATTACAAGGATTACAATTCAAAGAGAAACACTGAAAACATGTGACTTTATGGCAGAAAAAGGATAAAAAATAGTTTGAAAAGTATGCTCTTGCTCTATCTCACTCCCAAGACGCTTCAAACTAATTAAATTCTGAAAGCTTATGTAAGATCAACCAGCACAAAGAAGTCGATTCTGCACCAAAACACTCCGGTTCATCTGTCTTTCTCAGTACAAGAGTACACGCTTTGAGTCCTCCTTTATCTTTTGGTTGATTACCTCCGTGTGTGTGTGTGTGTGTGTGCACCTGTCCTCCCCGGCAGGGTCGTTATTGACGGTGTCCAGTTGAAGTGAGCGTGATAGGGTGACCTTTCCTTCCAACCTTGTTATCAACGTGAACTCGTTAAGCAAGACTGTTTAATTAGCAGTGGAATGGCAATCAGGGAGGAGTCGGAGACCTCTGGGGTCATAGACACGGATCAATGGTCTTCAGGGAGCCTTCGCATTCAGCAACAGGAGACCTTTAAACATATGTGCGCATGCAGCATGTTGATGCATACATACATACATGCAATTATACACTTCTTTACATAATTGCTGCTTTAGCTTTGATCCCAACATTTTGGATTTTGAGGATTTTCTGGTGGATATTTAGAAAGTGGTCCAATACGGACAGATAACAATGACGTGATACTAAAATGTCTCCGATGCATGTACTACAGTAGGTGAAGTATGGGACAAAAGTATATGGACACTCAAAAAATACACCCTTATGTGATTATGTGAAGGTGCAATATGTAAGAATTAGTCAAATTCAGACTTGAAACAACTCTAAACATAGCCGCTAACTGCTGCTAACTGTAGTTATAATTAGTTAGTAAGCCCACTCATCTCTTGAGGTACAAAGTGGCTGGGGGCTAGCTGGTTAGCATGCTAATCAGCTAGCCTACAATTCCTACAAACTGCGCCTTTTAGCTTGTTTTAGTTGGCTAACAATATTTCCTTTCTTCACATCTTGTAAATTTATTCTGTTTATTTATTGGACTAAGAACCAAACTCGCCAATCGCGTACATCTACCAGCTGACATTACAGGGGCGTCAGACTATCGCCTCTTGCGTTACAAATACAAATGAGACAGGATGAGCTGCAGCTAGCTGGTTCACATGCTAGGTTAAGTAGACCACTCTGCAACACAAAACACAGAGGTCTTTGACATAAAGTTAGTTAATAAACTGGAAGTTGGGTTAGTGAGTAAGTCTCTGGTGCACCTGCTCTATGGGCCTCACAATGCAGAAGCTATGTGGAAGATTCAAGTAATATCATACCGGGGAAGTAATACATCTACGCCCCAAACCCAGAAGACTAAGGAGTATGATGTGTGTCACATACTTTGGTCCCTATAGTGAAGGTTTTTATTGCAGGTTTTACAAACATCATGCCACCAATGACCCCAGGTGATAAAACCACATCCTCTCTCCCACCTCCGCTGCAAGACCAACATCCCACTTTTATTAAAATCCGAGTGCAGTGGCAAACTGATAAAAACAGTCTAGGCCTGGTTGACATGCACACGCGCATGTGCACACACACACACACACACACACACACACACTCTCGAAAAGTGTGTGCAAACACATGCATGTTTAAACTCTCACACAGATACACAAACATTCAGGCGAAGAAGAGATGCCAGGCGGGAGCCAACAGCCGCTGCACCTGGTGAGATCCAAGTGAAAGTGAGAGGCATAAAAAAGCTGAATGCTCAGGTCTGTTGATCTATTTTTACCGCAGAGCAGGGGGCAGAGGGGGAGAGAGAGAGAGAGAGAGAGAGAGAGAGAGAGAGAGCTTCCTGCATAATGCATGGCCCTGTAGAGCAGCAGTGGCTTTTACACTGCGCTCTCTCACTGGGCTTCCAGGTGTCTGTGCTGTCTGTCAAACAGGCAGCATATAGGAGAGCCAGGTGCTCTCACACGGCGCTCTGGTTGATCTCTCTCAGAGCACAAGACCACCAGCCTATCCAGCTGCTCGCTCGCTCACTCTCTCCCCAAACACGAGATCTCGCCTGGAGTTTCATTCAAAATCTATCTGTGAAGTGTGAGAGCATTCAGGAGCTGGAGGGGGAAACAAGTGCAGATACATACGCATTATACACTGCCCCAGTTGGAATGGGGAACCACTTTGAAAACAGAGCTCTCGTACATCTAGGACAAATGCACACTATTGTTTCAAGGGTCGCGCAGCATTTTATTTTATTTTTTTTCCTTTCGTCGGATCTGTGGCAACAACTCAATTCATGAGTTGTCACTTCACGGTTGTCTCCGAGACGGGGGACATTTATTCCTCCTGTCACAGAAACAATGAGCCTGGATCCACATTTAGCTCAGAAAATGTTTCTTTAGGGAGTTAAACACGATGAAGTGTCCACGGTGTCTCATACGATTATTCTGTTGTAACATAACACAATTGTATAGTTTGTATATATTGTGAAAGTCATGTCATCGGTTCATTTTGTCTTTTGTTCTTAAAGGGTCACTGTGTAGTTTTGGAGAAGAAATTCAAAGTTTAAATATTATATACTAAACAAGCAACTCTCAGAGGAAAATAACAGAACACTGTTTGAAGCTAGAAAGGTGGCAGGGTCCGCCACATACAAACAAAGTAAAACAGTATGAAATTGTGTTGTCCTTTAAGGTCAGTTTGTTTATTCAGTCATGAAAACAAAGATAGTTTGTTTATTTAGTTTGTTTAGACAACAAAACTCAGTAAATAAAGATCTTTCTCTTTCATCCCCAAAACTACATACTGCTCCTTTAAAATAAGTGAAAACAAGATCTCCCAGTGCAGCGTTTTCTCAAATCAAGTTTAAAAGGTGGAATATGTGAGAACTGGCAACCTGCGGAAGCAAGGTCACTCCAAACAAATAGGTGGCAGCATATTACCTAGCTAGCTCAGTTAGCCATGCAGTTAGCAGTCCAGACTGGGAGCTCGAAGGACAGGCATGGCCTCGCTGGTTAGCATGCTAACTTCAGTAGGTATTTCTGCAACACAACACACAGTGTGAGGTTTTGGTTTTCGGTTGGACCCAAATGCAGAGACACGAGGAGCTGTGCAAAAACAAAAGGTTTATTCGAACACCAGGGGAACTGAGTGAGCAGCTGGTGACGAGCGGCTAGGTAGAGTGGTCTCGCCGGGTTACTGGGACTTAGCTGGTAGCACCGGTAGACCGGAGAAGGTGACGGCGTGGAAGGCTGAGCAGATGGTTGCTGGTAGAGACAAAAACAGTGTCAAACAAAGGCATCCCAAAACGAGCACAGCGGAAGTCAAAAACATCAGAGAGCTAAAAAACACACAGGAGTAAGTCACACAGAGAGTACACTGGAGATGCGTGACCAGTCTGGCACCGGGGCGGTGGATGGATCAAGGTACTGTCGAGGTTGATGAGACAGAATGAAGAACAGGTGGACAACGCCCACCAGAACACACACACACACACACACACACACACTGAAAGGATCAGGTGAGGGAAAAGGAGGGGGGGACAGGTAGGGAGAAAAAAACAACTAAACAAGCTACCACAGCCACACCGAGATGACAGAAATGTCTTTCACATAACATTATCACATTCAGTTGATAATTTTATTTTTTTTTTTTTTTATGTTTTGAACTCTAAATTCTTACATATTGCATAGTTGTCTTTCCAGTTGCTGATTTTCTTGTTTGACTTAGAAACAAGGCAAAACTTGCAAAACTTGAAAAACAACACTTTGTCACATTTGGTAGATGGGAGTCGGGCTTTTATCTCGTCCCATCTCATCTGTCGTGGCTCCCTGGAGTCGTCCAAAAATGCAGCTGCGGAGCTTTTCCACTGGGTCCTCCGACAAAAAGGTCTCATGTGATGTGACGCAGACGATTGATTTCTCTTCGCTTCAGATTCAAAATCCGATTCGAGGTTCTTGTGATCACGAACAGAGCTCTGCATGGTCAGGCTGCTGCCTAAAGATGTCCTGCAGCCCTACGTCGCCAAAACTTTGGAAAATTTCGGTGGTGGACAGTTACTCAAATAATGAAGTTCAGTCCAAATTTGAGGTATTTGTACTTTGCATGAGTATTTATACACCTCAGAGGAAAACATTGTACTATTCCTCCACAACATTTGCCGACTGATTACAGGTCCAATTTGTAAGAAAGTTGATTTCTGAGTCTCATTCCCAACGCGCCAATAATAACAATGCTTTGGGATTGTAGGTGGGGTTTACTTTGACTTCCTTTTTTCAAAATTGAGGCAGAATTTGTAAAATAACTTTCCATAGTATTGTCTGGGAAGAAGCTATCTGAGCATTCCTAAATGCAGTTGGGTTGCTGCTAGGCATCACAAGGAGGGAGACTAATGAAATCTTGATGAGGATGCTTCTCTGAATCCACCGGCATGATTAGGCTTTAATTACCGAGGGCCGCCTCGACATATTCCCTATAATTGGAAATACCTAAGCACATGGCTGCTCATGGAATGAAACCAAAGAACCGATGGTTCACAACCCTTCACAGGACAAACCTCGTTCTCATTTTAGGCCAACTCTACTCTGCGTAGGCATCGCAACAGGAGATTTCGAGGCGTTTCCAGATTGAAGCTTGTCCTTCTGCAGATTAGTTGCTAAGTAGTTGTACTGTATGTAATCTCAGTAAGGAGTTCTTGTTATCACCCGAGTTGGTGACAGAGTGCGCTGACGGTCTGAGCATGGAATAAGAAATTGTGAGGGAGGTTTTAAACTTGTAGCTCCAGTGTGCTGGCATCTCCGCATTGCCAGATGTGACAATAACATCCCTACACGGCTGCCAAACGCCTACAAGACACCCACAGGCATTGGCAGCTCCCTCGGTGAAATCTTCTGTTGCACAACCACATGAAAAAAAAAGGGGTTTTGTGTTGTGCCGTTTAAGTGAATCACCGCCTCGCCTGAAGAATCAGTCTTTCTTTCATTACAGTTGCTTCAATTCAGCGCCGTCACGCCATTTATACCCTCCTTCAATGGCGTGAGCAGCGGCTGAATCATTGTATATAAAACAAAGACAACATTTCTGAAATGTGCTCAGGTGTTTTTGCCGGTGAATAGCAGAGTAGACGATTCAAGGGCAAGCTGATAAGCCTTCAGAATACCGAACAATGAGATGGCATGTCGGGTTAAAAAACTAAACTGTCCTGTGGCCATCATTTTTGTTACCATTAAATTTTAAAGTTGCATTTCAGAAATTGACTTCAAGGTTGCAAAAATAATCTTCCTGAGCTTTCTCTTTGCGTTTAAAGCACACTGCTGTCACCCATGCATGGAATAAATAGTATGTACACATATTTAAGGTCAAGTACTTTGGATAAAAGCCAGAAACCGAACGCTATACATGCATGTTTAAAATAGCGTAACGAGATAATATCATGGGACGTTTTAATCCTATTGTCCTACAAGATTTACATAGATGCTATCATTTGATGCAGATGATTGGAAACAAGCGTGAGGACAGGGTGGCTGAGTGCATGTAACCGAGCATTCAACAGCCGTGTTTATCAACTCAGCTTTTCTATTATTCAGATTATTCTGCTTGGGATCCCCCGGTGTAATTAGCTGGATAACAAATCCACCTCTTTCAACAGTGTGTCTGTGCATTGATTCAGCAGCTGTCAAGAGCTATTAGAAAAAGAAGAAAATGTGTGGAACGTGTGCTTGATTCAATTTTCAGTCCTAACTGTGTGGCCCGAATTGGTTTAGGGACGTGTTAGCCAAAAATTGTAGCTGGTATTTCATCAATTATGTCCTGATGTATGTCGAAGACCTTTTTAGCCATGGTAGTAGCATGACGCGAGGGATGATGAGATTGTTTCGTTCAGACGGAGATATCTCAACAGATATTGGACGTTCACATTCGCATTTTTGCGTCAAATGTCTCATCAACTATCGAATAGTTTGCTTCATTTGCTATATCCGCCTTGGGATTAACCTCAATAGCGTGGACAATCCCTATCTTCGTCTAATAGCTTCCGTCACCACCGGATCTAAGTAGCGAATGCGTGACTGCATCTGCCATCTTGGACAGATAGCTACGGCAACACCACTTGGACAAACCAAATGCAGAACTGCACAAAAAATGGCAATTTGTTAAGTTTAATCATGGTTAGCACTTAGCTTTTTTTAATGTTCATATCGCTGTTATTGTGTACTGTCTAAATATTTGGACAAATTGTAATTTGCCGCTTTGACAATTTTGTTCTTTAAACTTTAATGTCGATAAAGTTCCTTTGAATTGAATTGGGAAAAAATGCTATGCTACCACGCACCACAGTCTAAAACAATCATTAGCAAATGTATTCATTATCATAACTATATACTACTACATTTACTGCAGTTCTGAGTGTGGTTTGTCCAAGTGGTGTTGCCATACCTAGCTGTCCAAGATGGCTGCCACCCTCGTGCATACACTATTCAGATCTGGAAGCTATTGGATGTTGATGTCATCATCAGGTTTGTCTAATTAAACGTACTTTGACGTCAAAAACACCTGCGAAGCTAACGACCTTAACATCAGCCTCAATGCACTTAATATTCAGTGCTAACACGCTAAACTAAGATGGAAGCATGGTAAACATTATAGCTAGCTGCTAAACATCAGCATTGCGTTAGCATTGACATTGTGAGCAGGTTGCTTTGCTAGCATTAGCATTGAACTCAAGCTACCGCCATTGTTGTACAGCATAACAATGCTGCTAACATGTTAGTGCTAGCAAACACTGAGGCGTTGATCACGACGTCCCGTTATGGTTCAAAAATTGATCCAAAATAGAAGCGGTGCCGATGTCCGGGACGTTACGTGGCCGTCAGCTGGACGTCATTCGTGAACGTCGAAATGTGATGCTAGGACACAAACTTGGTCTCCTAACCTTTGCTTATCCCATTCATCAATCACTTTGTTAGCATGAGGTCTTTGTCGGTCTTTACATAACACTACACAAAGCCCTGGAGTTTTCCCACAGACTTGGATGACTTTTGATCTTACGAACACCACACGCTTGAGACGATGAGACAGGGATATAATTTAAATATATATAAATGAAATAAACACAATGTCACAGCCTGACCAGTGTTTGGCTTCTTATTAGGCGCTAGACTCAAGACTGCCTGCAGATATTCAGCATTAAACTCCACGATGCCCCATTTGTGAATGTGTGTGTTAACCTTTATGAATATGTGTTGATGTGAATGTGCTCCTGTCTCTGCTGAAACCCATTAAGATCATTTAGCTCTGCTGTGAACTCACACACAACCTCATTCCCATCACGTGGAATGGAAAACGACGATCGAAAAGCGCTCGTGGGACGTGCGACCTTTATTGAAAAATGACTCCATCGTTTCTAATTTCATAATGTGTCTGTGGGATTGACGTAGTAGGTGTAGTTAGGTAGATAATATGGGGCTGTCTGTAATTACAGATATAAGAACATTAAGTTCGACAGATACATGTAAGCTTCTTGATGAGGGTGCCCATTTCAATTAGGGAGCATTAAATGAAACAAAAAACCTTATGGGAGTTTCTCACTGCCAGACCCGAGGAGAATTAATACACTGCATAGGGCCATTTACCGGGGAGTAATTACTCCCTAATTAGCCATTAGTTATTCGATTACCCTTTTATCAGCTAGTCATGGTCAAAAGGCAGGAATAGCGGATAAGTCATCACCTTGGTTGGTAACAGATGTAATTAACGTGCCATAGCTCCCTCAGAGGGAGACACCGAGGGAGCGCGTTCAGGCAAAGTGAAGGTGTTCTGGCCCATTTCCTGTGTTTGATCAAAAGGAACGATAAATCGGAGGCTTTTTTTAATCCATCCAGGGGTGGTTTGCTGCAAATAGCAGCAAGAAAAAGGAGGGTGTAAATTAATTTCCTGCCTGCTTGAACCCAGTTGGTTTGCAGATTTAAAGGAACAGTTCGCCTGAAAAATGATATTTCAGTCACTGTTTACTGCTTTTATTCTCACTGACCAGGCAGCTTCAAAGGACCGGCTGGTGTAGGCTCGCTGCAATGTTAGAGAGAAAAGGAACAGTCACCCCCATGCCGATGGCCAGTCAGTCCATGGCGACTTGTTTTAAATCGTAAAAACTCAGGCAGAGGCAAAGATACTTCAGTAAAAAAAGACGGTAAAACTCATAGTACTCATTCAGCTTCTTCACTACTAAACCTCACATCATTCTCTTAAACTTCAAGGTAGAATCAGTCGGTTTCATCCTTTTCCAGTACGTCAAATACCGGCATTTTGGGTTGGTAAAACCAAAGTAATGAGCCAATTTTAGAAGTGTAAGGAGTAGAAAGTACATATATTTGTTTTAAATTGTAGGGGAGTAAAAGTAGGAAGTTGTCAGAAAAATAAATACTCAAATAAAGTGCAGATACCTGAAAATCTATTTAAGATCCAAATTGATTTGATGTTATTTACTCTCTTGTTGAATTTGTGCACTCAGTTCAGATGGAGTGCATGCTAACGCTATTAGCTTAGCAGCTACTGAAGAGTTCATCTCAAAAAAGGGTGTAAACAACGTCTTTTCAAATCAATCTGGTATCTCGGGGCGTCCAGAGACTTGGATCACGACGTACGATCTGAATGGAGCCATTTTCTTAATTTTTTTCATGGTTGTTTTTTGTTTTAAAACAAGTCCCCATCTACTTCAGTTGAAGAAACCTGCCATGCTATTTTTGCTGTGAAGCTCAGGAAATGTTTTGTGGTGCAGGAAACTTCACCTGACTTTCAATCGGCATCGAGGTGGGTAGATAATGACAGAATTTAAATTTTTGGCTGAACTGTTCCTTTAACTCTGCAAATGCGGCAAACTGTAACCAGCCAGGCCTCCGAAGTTGCCTGGTCAGGGAGAATAAAAGCAAAAGGGTATGTTAATACACTCTGGGCGCTCATTGTTAGCAAACTGAATGGCTCCGTGATTGAGACTCGATAAGAAATCAGAAAATATTCTCAGAGAAGATGGATGATTAGGTGCATATTGTTGCTGGATGAGACCACCATTAACAGACCAGCCAAGAATCATGAATACTCCATGCCAAACTGCTTCTACCATTTATTACACATAATTACATTCTTAAATAAAAACGATTCACCGAACAGTTCCTTGCATAGAGATATTACAATACCAATTTAAAAAAGGAATTATGAAACAAACCGGTAACAAAAATAAATCTTTCTCATTTTTCCATAATAAAGAACATTATCGTACCCATACATCATAATATACAAATGATAAATTTGAAACACTTTGTACAGCGGAAAGAAAAGGAGAAAGACAACGGAAGGAAAAAGGGTGGAGAAGGGGAGAGGGGGCGAGGGAAGGGAAGGGAAGGGAAGGAGGCGGGGGAGTCGGACAGAGGAGAGGAGTTGAAAGGGATCATATCTGAGAAAATGGAGGTGGCGGGGGCGGTGCGGGTGCAGGTGGAGGGGCGGCGGTGAGGGAATGCTGGTAGAAAAAGGGGGTGCGTTTGATTTGAAATTCAGACCTGGTGGAAACAGAGGTGGTGTCACACATAGTAATGCGTGTCTCCCCTACCCCACCCCACCCACCACCACCACCTTCTGCTGAGAGCGAGAGCTGCAGTCTGGATGTCTGACTCTCACAAGGTGGCATGAAAAACGGTGAAAAAACACACAAGGAGAACGGAGAGAGAGAGTGTGTGTGTGTGTGTGTTTCGTGAGTACGTTCGGGATGTGCTTGTGCGTGTACGTGTGTGTGTCGAGTCTGCGTGTTTGTCTGCGATGTAGTGTGTATGAGTGTGTACATTTGTGCTAAAAAACAGCTACTATACAGACTTTGTGATCAGTGTTTCATCACCCAGGGTCGTCGTGTGAAAGTGTAGTGTACAAGCGGACAGAAAAAACATCAGATATGCAAGTGATTTTTCCCAAAAAATTCAGAGTGCAAATACAAACAGACGAAGAACACACAGGCACAGCAGAATTGACAATCATTCATTAAGATGACACAGAACTGAACCGCATCCTCAGAGAGACGACATGAAACAACCTTTTTCCAGCGAAAAACACATTCACATTTTTTTAAAATCCCAGTTTTTCGAGCTCCCGGGCAAAACACGACGAGGAGGAACATTTGTTTATGTCAAGTCCAAATTTTCCTGTAATTTGAATAAGTTCCACGTCTCGGCTCCTTTAAAGTCTCATTGAACATGAAACAACACATTCGGTGTTTCAGTCCGATTGGTACAGAACATGAACGAAAAAACGACGAAATAAAAAAAAAAAAACACTCCCGAGCTGCACATTCCCACACATTCGCAACCATTCAGTTAAAACAGGAGAGTGCCCCGTTGAAATACTTAAACACACGAGTAGAGCTGCCATTGATGATACAATTTTAACCCGTGGGTTAAACTGCTATTCTTCATTTTTATCTTCCGCACTGATCCAAGCAGGGAAAAACCACAAACCTGCTAATCTGCGCTGACATTCCCATCTGAACTGGGTTTTTTTTTTTTTTTAGATCTTCTACAAACTGAAACCCGGATGTTTGTCAGAATCTGTGAATTTTAAAGCCAACAAACACAAAAAAGTGTGGTGGCATTGAAAATGCTGCAAAATGGATGGAAGATCTGGTGTCCTTGAAAACAAGCCAGCAGTTAAAACTTGTATCAGTTGGTTGTTTTGTGATACTAGGGCTACAATTAATGATTATTTTCATTATCAAATGTATCTGCCTTTTATTTTTATGATTAATCAATCAGTCTATAAAATGTCAAAACATTCTGAAAAAAGCTTTATCTCAATTTCCCATATTGATTTAACTGATTTTAGTTTTGATATTTCTTTGCAATTTCTTCATATTACTACACGATTAACGGCCTGTGAAAGAAAGTGTTACTGCTTCTTTTGTCCAAAATCCAAAGACTCTTCATTAAATGTCATACATGACAAAGACATGACATTTTAGAAGGGGAAAACCAGCAAATGTTTATCATTTTTTCCTTGAAAAATCACTGAAATTATTAATCATTTATCAAAATAGTTGGCGATTCATTTTCTTTCTGTCAACTAATTAATTCCTCGACTAATCGCTGCAGCTCTAGCAGTCACTCTCTCCTGTCTTTGCGAGCCAAGGCCTGTCATCTACATGTAGATGCTCAATATAAAAGAGAGTCTGGCTTGTTTGCACATTTAGGCAGAAAGAGCTCAATATTTATGCGGAGCAGGAAGCGATACAGCTCCTACTTCCACAGCCGCAGACAGATCATGTCTAGATATGATTGAGCTGGGCTGCATTCATACCCGAAATTGAAATGCGCCTCTGGTATACAGAGTGAAATCAATTTACTGTCTCCCTTGCCAAAAAAAGCAGACTGCTGTGTGCCTCACTTTGCCTCAAAGTATTAAAAGTCTTGTAAAATAAAGAATAAACACCTTGACATAGTTGTTCCCAATCGAGTTCTTGAGAATCCTGACAATCTACTTTTGTCCAAGCTGCCTGTTTGATTTGTGTGCGCTTGAGCTGATTCGATCCAAAAATTCATTTTCTGTTTGCAGATTAAAGACGTGACACTTGAGTGCAAAGACGAGATTTTACGTTTTTTGTTCTATCCGACGAGAGGCGGATCGGCCAAGGACGAATGTTAACTCCATTTTTCTAGGAGTGTATCTATGTGTCTCGTGTGTGTAGGTTTCACTCCGCTGCAGTTTCATGAGCTGATGGGGCAGTTATCATTGCTGACTGAGCAGATCTATTCCTCCTCTAACCCATTTCAGCCACCCACTGGAAGCCTGCACTCATGACCTCCCCGCCGGTCCAGTACGACCACTAAAATGACAAAACGCTACCAGCCGTGACTACCTAGTTATTCCAAGTCCAACCGTTCATTTCTAATGTGGAAAAAGAGAAACTACTGTATGAACACAAATGGTGTCTGGTATGATCTTACCAACCACACTCAAGTGTTTCATGGGCCCAGCAACATGTACAGACTTACAACAGATACATTCACATTGATTCGCTCCGATCAGAGCCACCCAATTGATTGAATTTGTGTCACGTGTCTTCCTACAAGTCCTTCCGTGTCCTGCAGGGCAGAAATCTGCATTCAGACACGCCGGTGTGGTGGAGGAAGTCGGCAGGAATGTTCTTGGATATGCATAGGGCCCGATTAGGAGAGCTGTTGAATGCTGCTTTTCTCTGAGAGCTGCTAAATTGGAAGAGATCTGCGTGGGCGGCGTGAACAGGACGAACCCCTCGTCAAACCAGTGGCTAGTTAGGTGCCAATCACTCTCAAAGGCCGAAGAGATCATTTCAGGCATCTACAGTAGACACTTGTGTTTTTTTTTTTTTTGGCTGCATCCATTTCCAATGTGTTCTTCAAAATGGTCTTTTCAATTGTCTGTTTTGAACAAATAGGAGAGTCTTTTCTTAGAAACAATATAGCCTTTATGATACATAGTGATCTTGTTTGTGTGCTATATCGCAGTCGGCTAGCTGCTTCGACTTGTGCATGTGGCTGTCCATCCGCACTCAGGCGGCATTTGAAAGCCAGCGTTTGGTCTCCCAGTTCAAGACGGTGGGGCGTTTTTTTTAAGGTTTTTTTTTTACAAAAAGTTTGCAAAGAGTCAATTGTGCAACAGTTCCTGACGGCAACTCGCAAGAGCCAGGATCCCGGAGAGGGAGAGCACTCGTGGGAGCCATCGAGCGTCGCTTGAGAGGCTCGGTTTCAGCTGACGTTCTAGGAGATGATCAGTCTTTCCCAGAGTAGATTAGTTAGCCTCGTCTGATGGATGCTGTTCATAATGCAAGCCAGTCCTCTGGGTGACCTCAATCAGCCCTCACGGCACATCTTCAAGTGTTCTGGAAATCCAGTCTTTCGCTCCGTTCAAACAAGTGCTCTGATGCCATCGAACCAGAAGGATTTATAAATGGATCCAGTCGGCAGATGCGACAGAGGTCAGATGAAGAATTGTCAAATTATTATCCGTCCTTTGGCGAGTTGTAAAAGGGGGAGGGAGAGAAAGCCAGCTTTCTTGCTTGCTTACCCTGTGACGTGACGCTTGTTTAGCTACTGTCGTAACTGTTCTCAGCTCAAGGTACAAGAGGGAATCTCGAATATACAAACAGCGGTCCTCGCTGTTGGTTACAAATGACTGTACAACTGGTCCAGTTTGGTGAGCTCGCTGGTACATGGAGCACTGCTGCATGAACAGGGCTGACATTTTGGAAGCGTTTCACCGAGGGGCGTTCGCAAAGGACGACTACAACAAAGAGCTGCCAACTACAGGCACGTGGTCCACCATTCATGGCGTGAGACACATACGAAGGGTGGGACGGAGCGTCTGTATCAACACCAGGAGACATTTGCGAGGTGACGACGCATCGCTGTGGAATCGTGGACCAACTGGTCGAGCACAGAGTGTCTGTCTGCCTCGCCTGTGTTTCTGTCTGTAGTCAGCGCCCCTCTGTCCAGTCCAGAACGGCTAAATCTGGTGTTTTTCCTCAACATCCGTGGTGTTACTTTGCTGCAGATGATGCTCCCTCTCCTTCTTCCCCAACTCCGCCTCCATCCCCTTCCCCTCTCTTCCACTCCCGCTGACCTCTCTCGGATTCCTCAGATGTGCCTCTTCATGTGTAGCGCCAAGTGATCCGACCGCGAGAAACACCTGCAACCAAGGAGAGAGGGAGAAACAGAGAACAGCTTGTTACCAAAGCGGGGGGAAAGAAGTTTGTTTTGTCGATTGAGCTAAATGTTGCTGTTAGCTAGTGAGTGCTGAGCCACTAATGTACACGCAATTAGTATATGTGTAACTAATTCATAATCAGCATTTTCAGCAGCACTCCTAATGACTTCAGCTGCGCCATGAATAACTAGAGAGCCCCGCAGATGGATCTGTTGAAACAGTGCGGAGGGGGGTAGAGAGGAAAAAAAAAAAAAGGAGCAGCACGCAAAACATGTGCTGTAAAACGTTAGATAAATTAGATGAATCGAAGCCTCTCATCTGAAATCAGGCTTGCAGAATTGCGAGGGCACAGCTTCACAGTGAAAAATGTAATCGCTCTGGAAGTACACTGGCCCATTTTTTTCCTGCGAGGGTTTTTAAAAAATGTTTGATTATTTCAACCCGATTGCCACAAATTGATATAATGCACGCTTTCAGCTGGTGTTTTGTTTATGCCATGCATGCAGCCATTACAGGAGACCTAGTTTTCATCCCTACTTTCTCCTAGATCAACAGTGTTTCTGTTGCACGCTCGCTGAACTAACACTACAGCTCCGCTCCCAAGAGGAGCGCTTTTCAAACAGCAAGTGTTGCTTTCTTTTTAGGTAATTGGGAGCTGCATGTTCTGGTGATTAGCGCGTTGAGAAATATTTGAGTTGGAGACTTGTTTTTTGGAGTTTACCAAAGCGGTTCCATTTAATAATGTTTGTGAGGGGGAAAAAGTAACAAGACGCTGCAGAACTGAGCCCAATTACTGCAGCATTTCCTGAATGCTCTACTAAATGTTTACATAGAAGTACAGGGGAACGGGGAGGAACTGAAGGTAAGTTTAAGTAAGTAGTAGTTGTTGGAAGTCAATGGCGCCAGAATAGGAGGACTTTTTGTTCCCCCCAATTTCAGGTGTTTTGGTAATAGAGGGGCAAATTCTAAGCCAGGTATTACAGTCAGAGAGCGTTGGCAATAATTTCCCATGTGCCCAACTGGGAGTGTAATTGTTGATTCTTATGTCTCATTCCCATCTCCTCAAATACTGGGTTTACTCCGGGTTTCCCAAGTTAGGGTTAGAGTTGGTGGCCACCCCGACCTACACACCCAAAGACAAATTAGGAATGGTGGCATCTACAGACTAAGAGCCATGTTGCACCATCACGTTTCTACGGTAGCCTAGAGCGGACAAATCAAACACCGGCTCTGGGGAAGGCTTTTCGCACCTTTTAGCTCATTTTTAGCAGACACCATTGTGGAGGGTGAGATGAGGCATATTCAGTTGGTCGAAATGGACTAGATGCCACTAAATCCTACATACTGGACCTTTAACCCAAAATGAAGAACCACCACAGGCTCACATGACGTCCTGTAATGTGTCCTTAAAGAACTGTTTTGCATTTGCAACCAAATTTGCCTTAAATTGACATTTTTTTAAATGGACATTTGCTAAAACTCCTTAATAAATATGATAAAATAACATCTAAAATTAGTGACACCGCCAAATATTACACCTCTATTCCCTCTGGTGAACTTAAAAGCATTTACATATGAAGCCCCAGCTCAGGAGTCAGACTCCCTTTCACAGTTCTGCAACTGTTGATTTTCTTTTTTTTTTTTTTGACACCACTTTCAGATTGGCTCTTCCCACCGAGACAGAGGCAACTGTCTGAGATGTCGAGATGAATCAGTGTTTGGCCAAGAGGGGGAGTTACACTGTGATGAGCCACCAGTCATCCGTCTTACTGTCACACCTGCATGTGTGTGCGTGCACGTCTATCTTGTATGCGTCACCGTCTATGCGAGTGCGTGCACGGCCCAGGAGAGGAGTTGTTGTGTGTGTGTGTATCACCGTGAGACTGTGTGTGTGTGCGCTCGGTGAGACAGATGGTAAAGTATGAGTCACGACTCGGGGGCACGACACCAGCTGGCACACCGTGGGTCTGTCTCCTCTCCCCCCTCTGCCTCCCATCTCTCCCCCCCCCCCATCCTCAATCTTCCACCCCGTCTTCTCTGTCTCCCCTGTTTCCCCTCTTCCTTCATCTCAGCAGGGTGCATGTATGCGTGTGTGTGTGTGTGCTGGGCTGGAGGGGTTGGGCGCCTTGTGACACATGACAGAGGTGGGCCCGCATTAGGGATGTGCCTGCAGGGGGGGTTCTGGTGTTGGGGAGGGGAGGTGGGAAATCAGGGTGGAGGAGGGAGGGATACTGTATTTACTGTCTGTCCAGCTGAGACCTGATTAAGTTGACACTGCCCCGACCCTCTGCTCCATCACGCACACACACACACACACGCAAGGATGACCAAGATGCACACTCTTTCACACACATTAAGGCAAAGTACCTCAGGTGAAGAGGGATTTCTTTTTGTCCTTTCATAATGAACACATACATGATTCAAGAGGTCACAGATTCAATAAAATGCTCTATTGTGACCAAACTGTCCGAGAGGCTGCGGTTTTATTGAAAACACACAAACACAATGCCGACTTTTTTTTATATATCAGATGACGTCTTTATGAGTTTTCAGCTGCATGAGTGACAAACTGTTGCGTGTGATTTACAAATAATTCTGATTAAACTGTACGTACATGGAGAAAGATACAGAAACATTAAAACAAAATTTAAAAAAAAGATTAAAATACACAAATTTGGCTTTAATTATCTGTATGTGGCAAAAAATACAAAAAAAGTTTTTAAAAATGTAAAAAAAAAGCAAAAAATATGTACACAATTATAAGAAAAATACAAATTTTAATGTTGACAAAACTGCATGTATGTGGCAAAAAAATACAAATACAGTTTAAATAGAATTAAAAAAAATAATTAAACTCAGAAAATACAGACAAAAATGTAAGAAAAACTCAAAAAATGACTTTAACTCAATTTACTTCGCAGAAAATACAAAAATATTTTTAAAAATCATCAATTTGACTCCTTTAATATGAACAAAACTGTATGTATGTGGCCAAAAATACAGTTTAATTTAAACAAAATAAAGAAAATGTCATGTAAAAGACATGAAATTGTAAAAACTAGCAAAAAAAGCATCTGTAAATAATCTGTGTTTTGCACAAATATACTATGTTTTCTTAAAAAACTATTACTACTATAGTGTTTTATCGAGTGAAAGTACTCTGCTCAGCAGCGGCATGAACATAAAATACACTTACATTTAATAAACTCTAGATTTTGCACTATAATACCTTCAAAATGACCTTTTCACCCAGATTTTCACCTGCGGTCCCTCGTCTTAAATTCTGCGGTGGCTCCTGCAAACAATATTGCTCCGAGATCCCAGAGGTGTCAGCGAGGGCCCGATCACAGACAGAGGGGGTGTAATTAAAACAGGAATAAAGATTTTTGCGACTGAGTCGAGCTGATCTTTTTGTAGCGAATAATGGCCACTGAATGTTTGATGATTTTGTCACCGGGGCCCTGGAAATTAACATTTTGCTGTGGTTCATAATTAAACAGGAGCCGGGGTGACTAATTAAGAAGCGCAGGCAAATTACATCAGATCCACTCTTCAAAGTGACAAACCTGCACCTCTACATCTCTGCTTAAGATTAGGAGGATGTTTTACTGCTTTGAAAGATGGTAAACAAGAAGTTGCATTAGACAAAAACACCCCTGGTCTCTGTATCTGACACGTTAGCCGGATTAGGAAAAACACGTGTTAATGTAAGGTGTAAATTACAACATCTGGAGGTAGTCTGGCTCGCATTGTGTTCGGATCGTAGTTCGGTGTCAATGCAATCCGTACAGCAGACTGTCTAAAGCTTATTTTGGTGGAAATGATCCATTATCTCATTGAGAAAAAAAGCCAACCCACCAAATTCAATAATAAATTTGAACAAATTAGTGAAAACATTCACAATTTGACAAGTTTGATCCAGAACATTAATCCAGTAAGGTCATTATAGCCTATTGAGAAATTCGGGAACATTCTGCATCTAGTAATTTTGATTTTTATAACCAGTTCTCAGAGTTGTACAGTCAGCTACCAAAATACAGGATCAAAGTATACTACACGTGTATTATGTGTACATGTATGACGAATTGAGCAGAACGCCTTCAAATTTCGTAAAATGTCTTTAGAGATGTTAGAAAGTCTTCCAAATGTCGATTACCAAAAATGACAAATAATTTATGAATATTTAAATGGAGTCTGGTGCAAGAGGAGTGATTCTGCAACCCTGGTTTTGCTCTGGAGGACTGAGATCCAAGCTTAATTAGGATAGCGAGAAGGTATTAAAAAAAATTGAGTGTAAATGCAAAGGCAAGATCGGATCTGTTTATTGTGTGTATCCGGACAGATACCATTTGAATACCGGGTGTAAGTGACAAGACATGACACCATGCCTCATCTCCTGAACGGTTACATTTTTCACCGATGTTTAGTTGCTCTGCTCAAGGACACTCGGTGCTCCGGTCACAGGGATCAGACCGGGGGAATCATCCGGTTTACAGGATAGTCTCTGCAATCGCTGGGCCGGCCTGGGGCTTTATTTACAGTAACACACGGACCTGTATTTTGGGTCACGGTGACTTCGGAAGTTCCCTAAATACATTTTCCCTCCACAACAAGAAACTGGCACCTTTTTCTGGTAATGCATGCTCAAAAACTTTAGATTAATATTCTACACCAGTGATGTGTGACAGCGTTAATGGGCTCTTGCGAGCATTTTGCACCTCTGTCCCAGTGTGAAAGCAGCCCTCCAAATCAAGGCCATGTGAGCAGATGCACTATTAATATGCTGCGCGGGGCCTAACGTGGGGATAGAGCAGAATAAGCACCCATCGGATTCTCGTTGAAAGACTGAGCAGGTTGGGTCTTGCATGTGTTGCAGAGGAGCGCACATTAGTAATCCTGCCAGCACACTTTTTTTTAAACTGGGTCAGCACCAAACACATTCGGGGTTGTGTTACCAGCATCTACTTCTTTACTGAACCAAACTGTGTACAAAACACAACGGGGGGAGAAAAAAAAACTGTAGTCGGTCGTGTTAGTGGAAGTACTTCAAATAACCCTCAGAAAAGTGGGAGAAAAACATATAAGTGAGAGGAAGGGGAGATGTGTTTTGACAGACCTGTCACAGTGGTTGCACTTAAAAGGCTTGGCGCCGGTGTGTTTGCGGTAGTGCCTCGTCAGCTCGTCGCTCCGGGCGAATCGCCACTCGCAGCCCTCCCACGAGCACTTGTACGGCTTCTCACCTGGGGGATGAAGGAAAAACACGCATGAGCACCTGTTTTACCTGCATGCAAAAAAAAAAACATACACTCGAATCCAAATATTCGAGCTGATGTTTGATGTATTTTGCAAAATTAAGGTGCAGATATTCCCCCTTTTTTCGAAAAAGAGAGCAAGGCAATGTTTAACACCGAGGTGGAGAAGCTCCCACCGGTCTCCAATCTTGCTGAACAGGCAGAAGAGGAGTAGAGGGTAGAGAGAAGTGGAGCGAGAGAAGGAGTGAAGAGGGAGGGAGGGGATTAGAGGCAAGGTGGATGAGACGAGCGAGAAGAGGAGGTGAGATGAGACCAGGAGTAGGAGAGAAGTGCTGCAGAAGTGGATTAAGGCAGGAGGAGGCTGCAGGAGAGAGGAGGGGAGGGCGATAATTAGGCCAGTCACACGGCATAATGGCAAAGGAAAAGCCACGATCTGCCAGCTGCGTCCAGCTCCCCGAAAAGATGTCACCTGCATCAGTCATATCCCATCTGGACCGGTTGAATACAGTCACACTGACACACTGACCAGCTCTGCTCGAGTGGCTCGGGCACAAAAACAGGCTTAATTTGTTGCATTATCAAAAAAAGGGCCGGACACAAACAATGAGAAGAATGTCAAGACAGAAGTGGATCGGTCGACCAGCTGGTGTAGAAAGTAGCATTTGGTCGGCAAAAAAAAATAAAAAAAAATCAATAATGCATACGGTGCTTTTGTGTTTCAATTAAAGGTGCGTTTCACTGTTTTTAGTGTGTTAAATGTCACTAATGTGAACTGCAAATATCCTGAAAAAGTAGCACGAGCTGAGGAAACAATGCAATTCTCGCCAGCTATGACCTGCGAAAGCGCTTTCCTCATGTTACAGAACACTCCATTAACGGGAGGCATGTGCGCTCTGATAGTGAGAAACAGAGGTGCACGAGGTTACAGCCGCGATGAGGTGATAAACGAACGAGTGGCCTCCGTCGTGAATGAAGAAAAACGCCATTAATGAACACAAACTGATAACGCTTAATGAATTCTAATGAATTAACTGCATCATTTCAGCATCACCTGAAGGAGAAAGAATTTATTTCAGATAAAATAATTAGATAATTGGTTTAGAGACACCAGCAATTAGCCTCGTCCCTCCCCTATCCTTGTGGACACGTACCCCTTCATACCACCCCGAAGCAGCAGGTCTGGGCCATCCCGCTCCGGCCAATGAAATTCCCGAGAGGCAGGGATGCCTGAATGTGTTGCCTAGCAACCGGAGCGAGGGGGCGGGGTGTATATGTGTGTGTGTGTGTGTGTGAGAGAGAGAGAGGGAGGGTTGGGGGGGTTGCGCTGAAACATGAGGAGGCAGTAGTCAGTGCAGCTGGCTGGATCTGGCAACGGCACGCCGCCATGCCACCGGCCAATTACCGAGCACGCTGGCAGAGAACGGAGGCAGTTGCCTAGCGACGGTAACCGTAGAGCTGTACGGGGCAAGAGGGGGGGGAGGGAGGGAGGGCCGGGGTAGTAGTGGTGGTGGTGGTGGTGGTGGTGGTAGTGGTGGTAGTGCAGGAGGAGGAGGAGGAGGATGAGGAGGGTGGGGGGCACTAAGAGACCAGAGCCTGCAGCAGTACATAACCACTCAGCTACCGACTCCTCCAACGATACGCTGCCCCCCGTTGCCTAGCAACAGAACCCCCCCATCCCTCCTCTCTCATGCTCTCCTCTTCCTCGTACAAACAGGCAACTAGAGCAGGTGCACGCACACACATCCACGCACGAACCGAGTTAAAGAACAATGTTGCGTACAGTCGGACTGATTGGCAGTTTTAAATGGCAATCAGCAACCTAATCCGCGGGATTAGCCCCGAAACTCAGCAGCATAATCTGATTACGCTCTGTTACTTTTGGATTACTTTGCCTGTTAAACATATAATGTAGATTATGAAGCTAAGTGGATTATTCCTTTCTGATTTAAAGAACCAGGATTGCGGACGGCGCTGTTGCTCCGAACCGTTATTCATCGGGTCGGCCGATAAATCTACAAACTCTCAGATGGTTAAAGGCTAAAAATCACTCTGCCCCTCCTCAGTTTTTTAAGGTCAGCTCGATGTCCAGATCAGGGATGGAGAGGTTATCTGACACCAGTCACTCATTTTGAAAATGTTTTTTTTTTTAACTAATCAAATAAGCAATCACGTATTCCTCATCGGTAATCTGATAACTGGGTGTTTCCTGAGTCACTCTAATCCCATTATGTGTAATCTATGACTTCCGAATGCTCTCACACACACACGCAAAAACACACATGCGCTCTCTAACTCCAGCCTCTCAGGTGCCAGCGTTGAAGTTAATTGCATTCCCTCCATTAGCTGGGGCCGAAGCAGGGCCATCCGGGTCTCAGAGGTCGTTAGGGGGGCTCTCGGTGAACGCTTTCCAGGCTCCTGCCCACAACAAGAGCTGCGGGGCCCGGAGACGTAAGAGAGAGGACGACGGAAACAGGTTGAGAGGGAAAGATGAAATATGAGGGAGGTGATGGAGAGGCATGTTGGAGAGAGAGAGGTGAGGATGATGGAAAACTAGCCTGAAAGATAAACGTCTTTATAGGACGTGCAATTCTGACTTAACTCACAATGTTACCCACTTCTGCTGTTAGAAAAGCGTTTCATTAGCTTGCAAGTATAAATGTTGTTGTCAGAATCTTCCAGTAAATAATTTAAGTACATTACAACATTGTTAACACCATAAAGGTTGTTAGCCTGCATGGATGTGGCTACATGCTAGCTTGTCCTGTCAGTCTGTGAAGCTAACGTTAGGTTAGTTAGTTGATCTTTATAACAACAGCTAGGCTATGTAGCTGTTATCAATAAACAAAATGGCACTTATGATGATTAAATTCAAGTAAGAAAACAGGCCAAGTGTAGGCTAAAGGTTAGCATCTAGCTGACTTAAAGGTGCAATAAGTGCAACAATTGTTGGATTAACTCTCAAAACAAACAGCAGGCAGCATATCACCAGAGGAATTAACAACTACTGCTAACTGTAGCTGCCGTTAGCTCGATTAGCGGTGCATCAAGTGGTCCAGGCTGGGAGCCCGGAGCAGCAGGGGGACTGTTGGTGTTTAAATGTTTCCAACTAAAATTCTTACATATTGCACCTTTAAACAAGTGGTATAATGTATTTTCTTATATTTTATCTGTTTTTTATTTAAGTACAAACAGCCTACAGTACATGTCCTAAAGTATACGGACACCTCAACATCACATCGCCATATATGACTGTTAAACATCTTGTTCCCCAAACCATGAGCATTAAACTTCACTACCTTTAGCCATATATGCTAACTGCACATCTGTGGGGTGGTAAGAAAAAAAGGTATCTTGTTTAATACTATGGAGACCACAAATACAGGCCTGACATTTAATTTAAAGATCAGGAGAAAAATGCAGTTCGATATTTTCCTTAAATTGCTGCTGGCCTTAACCTCTGAAGAGCGAGAGCGTCAAAAGAGCAGAGCAATAAAGTAAGAGCGCGAGAGCGAAGCATATACAGAGACAGACATGTTATGAAAGACTGAGCGAAATAAGGAGAGAACTCGAGAGAGAGAAAGAGTAGAAAGATGGAGAGAGCGAGAGAGAAGGCAGAATAACTCCAACAGCCCTCATGTTTTACCCGTTCCCTCACCCTGCCCAAAATCTAATTGTACCATTCCTTATCTGCCATAAGCCTATTCACAAAAAGCTCTACAGGGCACTGTCATTTCAACTCAGCTCGTCTAATTCCAGATTAAATCGTAGCCTTTTCTCCGTCGGTAATTTATGGAAATAACAACTAAGAAAAAGAGGATTTGAGTAATGACATCTTTAAACTTGTCAGGATAATGGCTCAGTGAATGGGGGAGCCTGTGGCACTGCTGTCTTTTTCTGAAGAGGGTCGCTCTACTGTACCTCCCCCACTCCTGTCTTCTGTCTTCATCTACTCTTTGTTTCAATCCGCGTCACTCTCTCCTCTTCTTCTGCCTTCTTTCTTCAGCCTTTGTGTTTTCTTTTGTCATCTTATGTCGACAATTCCCCCTTTTATCACTCTACCTTCCTGGTTTGAATAACAAGACAGATGTTCTTTGGGGTGGATGCTTTTATCTAAAGCACCTAAAGTGACAAGGATAAGCTCGGGGGGGAAGGGTCCCTCAAGAAACTGAGCACTTTATGGGGGCTATATGTTACATTAATATGTCATTAAAGCATTGTCATATGCATTTTTAAACAGTTCATATGGGATAGAGAGAGAAAGGATGCCACGTTAGCTTACAACTCCAACAGGAGATGCTTCCATTTCAATTTTTGCAAGTCGACCAGTGTTGTGGGACGTACAGAGCAACACAGTCCTAAGACAGGTCATCTATTAGCTGAGTCATTTTCCAAGCTAAAATGCTAAACACTTGCTAGTTCAACTTCTCAAGTTTGTTGCTTACTGTATTATATAATCATACAGTAAACATGCAATATGAAGATGTTTCCTTGGGCTCTGAGGATCTTGTGATGTACTTTTGTTTTTTACAATTAATTATTAAGTGAAAAAAATCAAGAGCGAAAGCAGTTTGAAAGTCTACAGCCATGCGTGCTAACATCAGCATGCTAACAGGCTCACAATGACAATGCTAACATGCTGATGTTAATCAGATATGATGCTTAGCATTTTCACCATCCTTAGATTACCATGCCATTGCTAACACTTGCTAATTAGCGCTGACATTTTGCAGGTTTCGCTGGCATTTGTTCATAAACAAAAGTACAGTATTGATATTTTTGACCTGACGCTGATGCTATTGGACAGGTCGGAGGATCACCAGTCAGCAGGGTTCATCTTGAGGGGAACGTGTACCCGATTCAGTGGTAATCCATCTAATAGTTGTTGTGATATTTCAGTTTGAATCAAAGTGATTGACCAACTGTCAGACCAGCAGTGACATCCACAGTGCCACGCTGCAAGCAGGGCTAAAAATAGAAAGTCGCAACCCTAGATGCTAGCATCTATCTGCTCTGAGTTTTGCTCTTCAAGAGGGTTCAATCTTGCCTCAAAATACAAGAAAAAAATGTCTTTTGGTCATTTCAGCCTTCATCAAAGTTGATTATAGGGGTACTTGAGACGTAGTACCTTTTAGTTTCTGATTTGTTCTGTCCATTTTTGCTTGTATCGATATTATGACCGGACGGCATCAGTGGCACTGGTCTCCCAGAGCTGGCCCGGTTGGCATGGAGTTTGAGCACAGGGGCTGTAGACACGGCACACAGGGGAAATCAATAATCGCATGTCTGTGCCCTTTGTTCCAGTCGGGCTGATGCCTGAACCTGTGGTGTGCACCACCGAGGGTGTGATCACACATACGGCGTCATTTCTTCATTCTTAACATACAGTAGTTGACAAGTTTATTTATATTCACAGCCCTGAAAATACAAGTGAGCCAGAGCTGGCAAACAAGTCATGTATAGCCTCTGAACTGGACAGCTTTGGTGATCCGTCAAGAAAATCTAATCGAGTCCCTGTAACTTGATTTAGCATGATGGACGCTCTTTGCTGTACCTTTGTATTAAGAAACAGCTGTATATCAGCATGAGCCCAGACTGCAGTCCACCATACATTTAATTTGTTATGCAAAGCCCTGCATGCATGAGCACGGGCTACCGATCAGATGTCATATTCATCACATTATACCCCTGAACGCTTCTCTTAGAGGGGGGTAGAGACCTTCGCCATCGCAGCCCAATTATTTCCAACAGAATTTGAATGACATTGTTCACACCTCCCCAACCAAACCAAAAGAGGAGTTCAGACACTCCTAATGTGTTTGGTGTGAACGAGACCTGAAGGCAGAGGGATGCTGAACCCTAACCCTGCTAATTCATAAAGGAAAACACAGATGGTATCCTTCCTGACCTCTCCTACGATTATAATACACCGGATAAATTTAAAAACATATTTTCCTGGTCTTAAAATTATCCTCTTACTACCCGTGCAAAATCAGGCAGTCTCAAACCTCGGATTGAGAACCACTGACCTAGACTTATAGAACGCATAGAGGACGAGAGGGCCTGAAATAAACCGGGGAAATGGCGGCCTATCCAGGTCAATCCATCCATCACTGTGCAGTTACTCAGACGGAGGACAGCTCCCCGACAGGGGTCTGAGTGGTTTGGGATTGAGATGGAGGAGCGGGAGAGTTATAGCTCCTGAACCCCTCCCCCACCTTCCTTCTTGAGAGGAACCTTGACAAGGAGGACCCGTCCTGGTTTCGTCTCAGAGAAATATTTAGGTGGAAAGAGTGGGATAAGAGATTCCTACCTTACGTGACTTTATTTTCATGTGGTACCAAGCGGACCATGATTTAAAGCTTGTTCATGATGATTATTTTTTCTTTACATTTCTTATTCATTTATGTGCATTTTTGTACTTGTTCCAAGAATGTGATGCAGGTGGATTTTTATTCAATTATCTCAAGTCAGGCAGGCTGGAAGAATGGATGACAGTCTCTTGTAGAAAAATGCTAGTAGTTTATCTCCCCTTATAGAGCTAAAGAAATACCCAGAAGCAAACCGTCCCATAAGTATAAATGTCTGATTAAGTGGCAGAGACTCCAAGGAAACATTCCTAGTGGAAGAAAACTGGTATGAAAAAAAACCACGTCAGCCAAAGGCAGACAGAGTTTGATCTAGCAAGTACAAAAAGAGTCTGCACACCCAAATTGGCAGAAAGCTCTTTCAATCCTATTCTTTCAGTTTCTATGTTCAGTACAAACACTCTGGCTATGTTTTCTTCAGTGTGCAGCAGTCATTTAGCTTCAGGATTGAGTCTTTTTAGCCTGTCACGTGCAATGAGTGTCAATCAGTTTTATTACCACCAGTGTATCAAGCGGCTACCTCTGGGTAAGAGAGGTGTCCTCGGAGCTGCCTTGCTGAAAGTGTCAGACGGTCACGAAGAGTATTTTATGCTTAGGAAGGTTTCTGAATGAATGAAATGACCCAGAAGAATCTAAGATGGTCGAATTCTCTTAACGCTGAAGAAATGGAGCTTCGGCGCTTCCTCTCTTATCTCCTTTAGTATCGGGTACACTGGACCATCCTGAACAAGACGAAAGGAGATAATGCCACTCCACAATTCCTTGAGGCCCTAGTCTAAATGCAGTCTTTGCATTGTCCTCCATGTGACCTCAGGATGTTTTCCATCAAGGTCAAGAAAAAGTGTTTAGGCAAAGACAAAGGACATCGTTGTTTTGATGATTTAACCGAAGCCTATATCTAAAAAGTGCACCAGCTAATATGCTCATAATTCCTAGAAGTCATCCATCTACAAACTCTTTTATGCTTACGACAGATTCTCACCTGTATGTGTCCTCTGATGGGCCTTTAAATGGGAGCTCTTGGTGTACACCTTCCTGCACCCGTTGAATTGACAACGATGGATCCTCTTCTTGTTCTCCGGTAGCTCCCCAACCCCGATCACACAAGCAGCCCCCTCCTCTTCGTCCTTCATCCGGACCGGGAGTGCGTGCGCCGCCACCAGCCGGGCCGCGCTTAGCCCCACCTTCCTGGCCACCAGCTTCAGCGTAAGCGTCCCGTCAGCTGAGGCCGTCAGTGTCTGGTTGGGTTTGACGAGGTGGCGGCCCAGTTCTGGCGACGATGGAGGCGTCAGGGAGGTGACAGCGCTCAGCTGGGCCTGGTGGACCCCTTCCATCCCTTCTACGTTTTCCAGCCCCTGGCCCTTAGGTTTGAGGTCTCTTTTCATTACACCAGTGGAGGGGAAATTCTTCCGTGTTGGGCAGAGGATCACTGGAGGTGGGCTTGGTGGCTCAGGAAGGCTTGGCAGGCTGGGGAGCAAGGCGTCTGTCAGCTCTTCCTCGCCGTCCTCCTTCAGGTAGGCCGGAGTTAGGAGGCCGTCCAAGTCTTGATCGAAGAGCTCTGACAGACGCTTGGGCTCTGTCTGCAGATAACGCTCCAATTCTAGGCAGGTCTGCAAGAGAGAAAGTGGAAGAAAAGACTCAATTTAGACTCAATTCAGGTGAGTTCACGGGCTGAGAATGCCCATCCTCTCTCTCAAATCCCACTTGACAATTTCAACAGCCATCAGATCATCCGATATGCCTTAACACACTGTGGAGAGAGAATCTGCATGGTGCCATCCACTCACCCAGACAGGCAACTTAGCAGCTCTGCCAGCTGTCACATGCGCACACGCACAGATAGCCACCAAGACAGCCAGGATTACCTGGCAGCTCCGGCAAGACGGCTGATTACACACTGATTGATTGCAACCGCTGTCGCGTGGAACGAAAGCGAGGCGAGGTGGATAGCAGGAGGAGAAGTCCTAAACTGTACAGAACTCCTATCAAACAACATTTTATAGAGCTTTGACAAGCCATGTGTGCACCGGCTTTCACTGAGCCAAGATAGGAAGATTTATTCAGCTGTAGTTATGGTCTGCTTCATCCCTATTACACCAAACACCTCTCCCCGTGGAGGGCAAATAAAAGGCTACATCCCCGATTTGTATGAACTGGCATCCTGAGAAGTCTATTACTTTGCAAAACGCTGGCAAGATTCTGAGAGGAGAGCCAGCGAGGGGAGAGAGACGCTCCATGTCCAAGGATGAAGCTATTATGTTTGAATGGACGCCGCCAGTTTGATCCCAGGGATCGTTGTGTTTCGCTTGTAGCCACTAACCCGTTTTGACAGATGAGATGGAGGCTAGCAGCTCCACTGGGCGCGTGCTACTCGCCACTTCATTTGTGTGTAAATAGGCACTGACAGACAGAGTAGCTAGTTCCATTATCAGGAATAAGGTTGTACAGACTGAACACATCAGAGACATTTACAATCTTACAACCCCCCTCCCCTTTCCTTGTTTGCACCTTCTAAAAATAAAACCACACTTTTTTTTCTCTTTTTTTCGGAGGGTGGTGTCTGTTGCTAAGGGAGTGTGATTTCTCCTGTAACTTGTCTTCGTCTTCTAGGAACAGAAAAGGGATTTGGGAGTTGTTTTTTGTCTGCCGACAGTATTTGCATACTGACATCAAATTAAAAAGCTGCTCGAGACCACATCTACAGCGGGAATTGAAGATAATGCAGCGTGCCTCCTCCCTCCACCGCACGCCTACATGTTTTTATTTCTCTTCCTGTGATGGCTTTGAAAAACAACTTCTTTCAAGCACTATGTGAGAGGTCTCTGCTGCTTCCTTGATGGCTGCGGCCAGTGAACTAAATGAGATTTTTCCCCCCCTTTATTCTTTCTTTCAGAGCACAATTAAATATTGAAGCTGTCGAGACATGATGAAGGGAATAGCATGCATTGAGGTGTAGAGGTAAAGAAAACCCAACACAGCGCTATCTGTCAATCCCTCCTCCTGCCCTCCTGCCCCCCACATTGCTCACTTTCGCCATTACCCTTCTCCTCCTGCCTGACCCCCTATCGATCCCCCAAAATCACAATTTCCTCCCTCCTTTTCTTCCTCTTTTTCTTCTCATTGTCGTCTCCTCCTCTCCCAAGGTGAGGACTAATTATCCGCCAAAACCAGCCAGTTAAAGGGGACTTTATTCAGCAAAACGCTTAGGCCTGCAAACCAAGGTGAGTGCAAGTGTGTGTGTGTGCGAGGTAGAGATAGTTCAAGGGAGCGGAAAAGAGGATAGAAACGGATAAGTGAGAGGGGGGCTGAGTGGATGGTGAGGAAGACGGAGGAGGAGGAGGAGGAGGAGGAGAGTGATGGAGGGACAAGGTGAAGGAGGCAAGAGAGGGAGAAAGAGCGAAGGAAGGTGTTGACTTCATTTTCTCCGTGGGGGGTGAATCCTTTTTGGAAGTGTGACATTTGGCATAACAGGATCCTGTCAGCGGGCAAGCCACAGGCCTCATGCATGCACGCACGCACAGAAAGGGGTTCATGCACGCTAAATGTTAGGTTACGACACACGGCGATGTGCGAGGATGTGCTCGGTAGCAGTACTGTACTTGTGTGTGCGCACCGAGTGTGGGATGCTTGACAAGGTAAGACGGATAAAAGAGGCCGCAGGTGAGGGGGCGGCAGGTACAACATCCTTATAGTGCCACGCTTGTCTTTCCACTCGTCCTTCTCCTTCTTCCCCCCCCCATCACTCCATCACGCACCACCCACCCTCCTCCTTCCCCCTCCACCACCCTCCTCCCCCAGGTGGTGACATTAACATTGTAAGAGAGAAGGTCATGCAGTTGATCAGCGGTTCCTGTGTGTGTAGAGTGGGTGTATGTACTGCATGTGGCTGCATGTAATTATGCTAGTTTTGCTAGTGTGTGTGTGTGCACATAATTTTGCAAGTGCACGTGTGAGCAGCATAATTATGCCGCTCTGTGTGTAATTATGCAGCTCTTGTGCGGGTGTGTGTGTGTTTGTGTGAACACCTACGCGCATGCATAAACGCGCTTATTTGCTGATCTCGCGGCCTGAAGTGAATCTGCAACTTGTGTGTGTGTGTGTGTGTCCGTGTGTGTGTTTGTGTAGGCAAGGAATCAGGAGCCAAAAGCATTGCACAATAGCCAAGATAAAGGAGAGCTCACGGCCCGCTTCAGCTCTATTTGGACAAGCGCCGATCTGGAGAGCCAACATCAATTGGCTCCGCATAAAGCCAGGGTCCATTTCCTGAAAGGCTTTCGGGATGATTCCTTCATGCGAGCCAGGATAAGCTGGGACAATGCAATGGCTGTTCCAGCAGCCCCACCTCCACCTCCAAAACTGGAAGGAAACCGCCTTGGTGGCGCAGGGCGGTGGTGCGACATGGGACAGTCCTTCGACCCAGATTCAAGCGCCCATATGTTCAAGAAGCTCCTCGGAACAAGACAGTCTGGAGTGTTCTTTTGAAAATGTTACTTTCCTGTGTGCGCTACAATCAGTTTTCTAATGATGTAGGAGGTGACGTGTAATCACAGGAAAAGCAAAGCTGTTGCTAGTAATATTTACAATTACTAGGGCTAGGTATCGAACTTTGACCGAATTGCCTCGATACTATCGAGTATCGGAAAAACGTTACCTTGTCTGCAGGCTGAGCGTGAGCAAGGAAAATGTTGAATAAATTCATCTGTTTATCTTTTATTATGGATCATCACACATATGTAATGTTTTAAAGGTCCAATTTGGAAGAAAGTTTTTGAGTCCTATCCCCAACTTGTCAAATACTGACGCTTTGGGATTGTAGGTCAGTAAACAGTCAGTATTTGACGAGTTGGGAATGAGACTCAAAAATCTACTTTCCAACCAACATGTCCTTTAAAAGTACAGTCACACAGAGAAAAAATAAATTATGTACAGGAATCTAATATTTTGATGCATCAAGATTCATCGTTAAGCGTTTTAGTATTGCATCGTAATCCTCTGAATCAGAATTCAAGTGTGCACTTCATCAAAACCCTGAACCTGAAGCAGCTAAATGCTAAATTACAGCTGCACCTTTCCCGCATGTCAAAATGTCTTCCGTGAAAAGGGCCTTATCAAGATCACTCAGGAAGTGTTGTGTGAAGCCTATTATAACCTTTTTTCTCATCACGAGTCACTTTCAGGTTATGTAATGTCTTATCTAATTGGCTGAGGAGTGAAAGGTTACCACTAATAAGGTCAAAGTTGAAGCTGATTGAAGTTCCTGCGAGGAACATCGCTGTTGCTTTCTTCGCAAGGTTGAGGTTAATGTGACCCCGCTGGTTGTGCTGTGTCATTTAGCGTTCTTGCATCAGGACGTGCTGTCACTATTGGGCTGCCATCTGATCCAATTTTCAGAAAAGAGACATCAGCTGGAATTCCTCACATTTAAGAAGCCGGAACCGATAAATGTTGACATATTTCTCTTTACCAAATTAAACGAATGCTCGGTTTTCAAAATATTTGACTGATGTTTCTTCTTGTTTTCTTGCCAAATTCAATATAATTTCCAAGAATGGCTGATGAGTTGCGCGCAGCAACACTTAATTGCACGGTTAATTACCTTAACAATTTTCAGCTGTGGTTTCAGTCACTGTCAGACTTCAAGAATGCACGCTTTATTGACAGTTTTTGGGGTTGATATTTCATGGGAATGTACTGCATAATGGAAACAGCAGCTCTACAAACAAAAAAGGAAGTTACGTCGGTTGAAAATGAAAATGTTGTCATTATCGACTTCAGTTGTGCAGGAGAATGCTGCAACGTCCAGAAATGTTTGGTGGACTACCAAACTTCACCCGACTTTCCATCAGCACGGGGGGTGAGTAGATGTTCCTTTAAGGTCTTTTGGTTCCATTAATCACTAAAAAATGTCAAGAAAGTTCACAGTTCAGCAGCGTTTTGTACAAACTGTGCATGGTCACAGGTCTTTCCTCTACATACTGTATATCTTCCTACTCATAAATACACATACGTTCTGTTTGTGGAAGAATCAATGAGTCAATTCCTGATAGAAAAACACGTCTGAACGCGAAGTTGTACGTCTCGAGCATGAATAATATTGGGCTGAGGTCAAATCACTAGAATTCTGTCGTCTTTATTCATCACTCGCGCTGTAATCCAAATATTAGGCGATCACAAGACACTTATTATAGCTGTGAACCAGTCCTAATTCACCAACTTCTATTTTTCCCTTCTCCGTCTTTTAAGTTAAAAAAAGTCTCCTCCAGCTCTCACTTCTCCTCTCTGTCTCACCCCCTCCTCCCTCTTCCGCGGGGCCCTTGGCCTGGCAGCTGATCCTCTCTCCCCGTCACATTTGGCCTGCGCCGAGCCGCCTGCCATCACCATCAAAGTGCAGGCTGCCTCCCAACTGTTAGCACCCCGCTACGTCGCTAATAAAAAGCCTGGGTTATAAATATGAACAGAAGAGCATGCATAATGCCCTAAAGGAAGGCCCAAAACACCACTAAACAGATAAATGTAATGGGGTGGATACGGCTCATTAATTTTAGGATAACCGTGTTTAGTTTTTACTGATGCACTGATAGAGACAAGGTGCTATGAATAATATTCAGAGATGATGCTCGCAGGGTTGAAAAGGGCATGAGCATAAGGGGGCCGTGAGCTGGAGGGGGTGCTGCAGCAGCGCTATTGTTAAAAACACTGAGCATAGGGGGGGTGCTGTCACATCTTTTTAAAGATGACCCATGATTCCCTGCAGCACCTTCCCAGCAGGGTTGCATCATTAAGCAAAATATTGAAATCATTTTTTTTTTGTGCCTCGAGATCTAGATTATGAGTCTAGATTTTAGTTAATACTTTCATTATTTTGTTGGAATAAAAACGTCTTGTTGAATTATAACAAAGGTCCTTCGTATGTCGTCTGTAAGGACAAACCGTACAGCAATAGTTCAACATTGTGGAAAAAGTGTATTTTTATTTAAATTGCTTTGTTGACGAGTTAATGAGAAGCTTAACACTGCTCACATCAGTGCAGGAGGCTAGAGCCAGCAGCTGCTTAGCTTAGCTTAGCTTAGCATAAAGACTGGAAACAGGGGGTAAACAGTGAGCCTGGCTCTCTCTGAAGGCAACAAAATCCACCTACCAGCAACTCTAAGGATCATTAAATACCATGTTACATCTGGTTTGTTTAAAGGGACAGTTCTCCCCCAAATCAAGAGTACATACTGTTCCTTCCCAAAAAAAATACATTTAAAAAACTCAACAGTAACGTCTCTCTCCTGAAATCATGAGCCAGTTACTCAGGATAACCCACAGACCTTATTGTGAGCAACTATTTTCTTTCTATCAAACTATACCCACCAACCCCATCACTGCACAAAGGAAAACATCCATCTACTCATGGATATGAAGCTAGCTAACTAATCTAATTTAACAGCTAAGCCCATGTGGATGCCACTTATGTAAAGCATCTCCAAAACGTGGTATGATATCTCCAAAATGAAGTAACACAAACCAAAAACAATCAAGATGGATACTTGGCACACTATTTCTTTGTCTGGTTACATGCTGGAGGACCTTTGGACAAGGCCAGGTTAGCTGTCTCCCACTGTTTCCAGCCTTCATGCTAAGCTAAGCTAACTGGCTGCTGGCTCCAGTTTCATATACAGAGCGCAGACATGAGAGCAGTATTGATTTTCTCTTTTAAATCTCAGCAAGAAAGTGATAAAATGTCAAACTACTCCTGTATTTCCACAATGGTGCAGCAGGAGTGTTGTTCATACTTGCAGTATCCTCTTGTTGTATTTTGTTGTGTGCTTGTGTGGCGGACAGCACAACAAGCGTCTGCGCAAAATGCGCTTTTGATTGTCGTCACCGTCTCCCACAAATTGGAAAAAGATTCCTTTTCAGCCCCAACATGACATTTTGATTACTTGGTCGGGCCATTTTTATTTCTGGCAGGGGTTTGATTACTCATTTTAAAAGTGAGTAACATTCAAGCCACGGATGAATTAACGTTTGGCTTCTCCGGCAGCTTCGCCTCGCCTCTCTTCTTTTGTTGTTTCGCATTTAACTGACAGCCTTGTTTATTGCTTGTTGTGTGCTTTTATTCAAATCGCTCATTGTCATCGGTCGCAGGAAATAAGAAGAGGCTCGGTTTGAGTCACGGGGTGCGAACAAAGCGATAGCAGCTCTGATTAAAACCCTGAGAATTAATCATTTTTATGCTCTAGATGAGGCTGACAACAGTTACATCAGTACTCACATTGGCACCGGATTGTCTTCTCCTCCTTTCTTATTCTTTTGATTTCATTTTTTATGACTCACTTTTGCACTTTACCGACTTTGTTTACAGCCGTCTTTGTTATTGCTGTTTGTAATTCAGCAACACACTTGGCACTTTTATCGAAGGGGAAAACTTTGGGCAGGCACTTAATCCCGAGAGCACTCTTTCACAAAGTGTGTGTACGCCAGTGTGTCTGTGCACATGTGTTATCCTGCCATAGTGTGTTATAGGGGCCTGTGTCTCCCATTGATCTGGGTGAGCCGGGCCAAGCCATCACTTTGAGGTGACAGCTAAATGACCAGTAGCCCTAGGCAGTGGCCATCTCGCCCAACAGCCTTTGTGTGTTTGCGTCGCAGTGCCTAATCGATACGAAATGATACCGCGCTGGAGCTCATCAGCGGTGGCCGTCGCAGCTGACAGAGACGGTAATCTATAGCTTCACTGAGCAATACTTACACAGCAGCCCCACCCGTGCACACACACAAAATCTCCGAAAAGCACTCCCTCCCCTCTAAGCTGCCCTTCAGGGTTTCTGCTCCTTCCACTAAGAGCTCCGGCCCCCAGACTCCTTGGAGAGAAGCATGGCGTCGTCGGCTGGTCCCAGTCGAGCAGGAGGAACCTGCCTACGGGGCCTGGAGGAGGGGAAAGGGGAGACGGTGCTTCATTTTTTCCCCTCAACGCTGATCTGAATAGCAGAGCGCCCTCGCTTCACCCGGTTACTCTCAGCGGAGAGAGCGGCAGGGGGTGCAGCGTTTGGCCAGGAGGGATCTTAGAGCTATTGGTGCCCCGACGGGGGCTTGGGAGAGACGGAGGGAGCAGAGACACAAAGAGACAGAGCTGCAGGGCAGAGACACAGCTAATTTATCTGAATCCCAGAGAGAAGAAGGAGGAGACAGACAGACAGGTGAAAAATGAAGAAACAGGGTTCTGTACAAGCTACGCGAAGATTCAGATTAGGAGAGGAAAGTGTGGAGAGAGGGGTGAAGGGTGAAGTCTTCCTACCTAAGCAAAAAAAAAAAAAAAATTACTTTGCAGCTTAGAGAAAGAGACAGTCCTCCTCCTCCTCCTCATTGACTAACAGCTCCATCTCTCCAGGCAGCCGAGCCTCACCTAGCTTCAGATAACACGCCGCGGAAACAGCTTAATTACACACACGGCCTTATCAGACGACATTAGCCTCACAGTAATAATCAGGGCCGCCGTCAGACCCTCCGTCAAAGCCTGGCAACGCAGCACCTCGAGGCGCTTTTACACTGTGCGGGCTTCAAGCTGATAACAGACACTGCCAGTTGTTAAATCACGATTTGCTGACGGAGTTTGAGGGAATAATGCACATTTGGTTGTAAAGCTGACACCTCCTTCACACGCAGTCAATTTTAGTTTGGATGGATGCACCAACAGACACTCGGGCACTCGAATGCAATTTTGTTTTTGTTGGATTTACTTTTTAAGGCAGTTAAGCTGTCATTTTAAATCAGTGCTCAGTCTCTGGACATGGGAATTGAACCTGTTTCGTCTGCAGAAACCTGAGGTTCGGTTTTCATTTTTGGCACGTAAGCCCTCAGTTAGTGGAGATTGACGCGACACGTGGATGTGTGTTTGTGTGTGATGGGTTGGGGGGGGTCTTCAAAGCACCTTTCATCTAGCGGGAAAGCAACAATGATGGAGCACTCAGAGCGCAAAAAAAAACTGGTGACCTCTGCTTAATGGAGCGCAAAGACATTTCCCATTGCTTTCTCGGAGCAGACACAACAGAAAGCACACATCCACATCATCGCCGACACTCGGGACCTCCCTTCTGTCGTCCAATAACGTAACGCCGGCGCTGATACGAAGAACTCCTTTACACAGTTCGGTGATTAAAGAAATGTTGGAGGTCAAGTTTAGTAAACAAATTGATGCAAGGCAAAAAAATCACCTCAAGGTCAGCGCAGCAGCTGTGCATATAGGGCTGAGCGATGTGACCGAAATCTCATATCACTTTCTGTAAATCTCATGAGTAGAGTTTAGAAATTAGCAATTTAGCATTTTCAGCAGGAAATGCGTTTTCTAGCTCTTATTACATTTTCAATTATACACAGAAGTAGATTTAGCCTCTCATTTAGGTACGAGATCCACATTTTGTTTCTGCTGGTCGGGGTCCTGCTCCTGTTTGTTCGTGTTGCCTTCATGCTCATTTCCTGCCTGCATCTGTGCTGTACAGAAAAATGCAAAGCGACGTCCAAATGAAAGAAAATATTGCTGTTAAGAGCGTGAAATAAACAGTAAGGCATTATATAAAGTTTTTAATAATGTACAGTCACTTTACCCATGTCTGTTTACTGGTTTGTTGGTTTGTTACCAGGATTCCACAAAAACTACTGAATGGATTTCCACAAAACTTGGATGGAGGATGGGTCTCTACCCAGAATAGACCCCATTAACTTTTGGTGTGGATCCAGGCCTTTTTTCACTCTTTCTTTAACATTGCGAGATGGGGTAGGGTTTTTTTTGTTGTTGTTTTTTGTAAGATTGGGCCTTTGTGGAGTGCCATTCTAGTTTTCGCTGTGTTACGTTTCTGAAAAAGACAGTGAGAATTAATTTCCCGGTCGTCGAAACCTGAGGTTGTACAAACGCAATTGTTTGCAATCAACAGCAACCGACAAATCCTGCATAGTTTGCCTTTAATATAAAGTTAAAAGGAATAGATGAGACATTATGGGAGATTTCTGCTTTCTTAGCGTCTTTTCTTAAGACCTTGAGATTACCAAGCCACCAACAGACTCCAGAAGTCACATATCCCACTACTGCAGATTAAGCAAACAGGATATAACGTGTTGATTAGAGAGCTTTAGAGGTGCTGGTTCGCAGATTTTGTGACTTTTGGACAGAGCCGTTACCCCTATTTCCAGCCTTTATGCTAAGCTAGCATCTTTTAGCTCCACCTTAAAGAAGAGATATTAGGGTGGTATCATCTCAACTTTTGGCATTAAAGTATTTCCCAAAATGTTGAATTATACTGCATATTGAAGCTGTATGAGGTAAGTTGACATACCGGTATTTGACTTCCCTGTGAATACATTTGGGAATGTATATAAAGAAATCCTGCTGTCACATTTGGATAATCCATCTTTCCTCACAGACAAAGCTGCACATGCGTCCTCTCAACGCCGAAAGCAGCTCGACACGTAAACAGATTGAACTCGCGGAGATCTGCCGACCTTGAGAGCGATACAGACGTTATTACGAGGTCTTAGGCTCAGGATACAACAAGTGCACGGCGCGTATAAAGACCTCTGCTGCTCCATCTAAATAGCTTGTGACAAAGTGTGGAAAACGCCTTTGTTCTGGTATTAAGTCGAGGATGGGAGAGGTGAGGGTGAAATAGGATCGAGGGGAGAGAAGAAGAGAGGAGAAGAAGGGGGCATCTTGAGACTGAGGAAGACGAATGATGGAGAGGAGGATGAGATTGGCGAGAAGGGGAGAATAGCAGGGGATGGAGGATGGGGGTGAGGAGGAGAGAGAGATGGGAGAGCGAGGAGAGGGTGGAGGGGGGTATAATCCTGAGGACTGGAGCTGTGTTGCACTCGCTGGGGAGGGGAACTCTGTCTCTCTTTAACTGGATTTGGGTGAGCTGCTGTTTATCGGCGTATGAGTCGCCAAGCGCTCCCTCTCAGCTGTCAAAACCATCCTAATCTAATCAGGAGACATTTCAGCCATTCGCTTTCAACACGGCAGAGTGCATATCGGTCGTGTTTGTGTGTGCGTGGATGAACCAGAACATGTATATATGTGTGGAAGAGGGGTTGGGTGGTGTTTGGATGGAGGGGGTCGGCGACAACAGTGGTTTTACACCGGGGTTAGCAGCTTGCGGCAGGATTTGGGGAGTCTGCGCTCCGGATGTGGGGACCCCATTGTGTGCGGCAGGCTGGCTAATCTTCATTACCGCACACAATGACGGGGCAAGAGAATGGGGCCTTGGCTGGAAAAGGCACGGAGAAACAAAAGAGCGGCGAGCAGCGAAAAAAAAAGAGAAAGAGAGTGGGGAGGAGAGCCGAAAATAACAGAGGGGAGAGATAAAGGGAACAGTGAAGCGGAAAAACTCTGCTTCCTCCTCATACAGTGCCAGTCAGAACAGGGCCGCTCGGCACCCCAATCACGTCCACAAAGCGTGAAGTGCAACTGTGGCGCCGTGCCCTCGCTGATAAGAGCCAGAATGGTTCATTCTTGCATGCTTTCTCCACGACTGAATAAGAAGCCACCTCTGTTTTGAGTCAGTGTTTACCCTCCTATTGCCGTGCAGGTGTTGTGTAACACTTAAATTGTCTGTTAGGGGCCCACAGTTTCAGGGGTCTGGCGTCACAAGCGAACGGTAAAGAAAACAAGCGCGAGCAGCGAAAAGCGGGTCAGTGGCACAGTCTCGCAAGGCCAAGGTGGATTAGCTCAGGGTCGCAGACATGTCGGAGTGTGCGCGCACGTGTTTTTGCAAGAGTGTTACGCAAGAGTGTGTACACCCCGGCGACTTTATGCGCATCCGAGGCCGTGCAAACAGGAGGTGGGGCGCTGTCGCTCTCCGTCTTTATTCCCACGGCAGTGCTTTCAAAACAAACCTGAGCGACAAAGATTAGGCCAAGCCGCTTAAAAATATTGAAAGGCGTCTCTTCGCCACCGCTACCGCTGTGGGCTCTCCTCCAAGAGATAGGGTGGAGAGAGAGAGAAGGAGAGTTTAGGTTGGACGAGGATGGGCGGAGGCAGCGCGGCAGGCTGAACCTGTTCACCCCTCTGCGCCGAGCGGCTGGCTTTTCAGCGGGGAAGCGTAAGCGGAGTGCGAGGACTCTTCACCCCAATTTCATCCCGACAATGTACGGCCGCTCAGCTGTGAGCGGTTAGACGCACTAAGAAAGGTGTTATTCAGCTATATGTGCTGCTGTGAGTGTGTGTGTGTGTGTGTGTGTGTGTGTCTGCTGTCACACAAGCTGAGCATTCAGTCTGGGGGAGCAGGTGAACGCGGGGCAAAAGGGCGAAGCGGGGAAGAAAAGCCACGACGAGATTTAGGGGTTAAAGTTTAAAGGTGCGCAAATGAACGTGCTTTAAATTAATGGGAGGTCACGACACTGTGAAACAGTCGCGGGTGCACGTGGACCCGCACATGAAGAGTATACAAAACACCTGCTCCGCTGAACGCTCGACAAACAGGCGCTTTTCTTACAGGTATAAACACACACACATAAACCCAATAAACTCCGCTTGTGAAGCCCTCCGTGTCTTTTTTTTGTTTCCCTGCCTGTACACACACACATACACCAATGAAAATTATTGATGTGCTCTCTTATAAAACAGTGGCTGCTCCCTGAAGTATTCCTGGCAACATCACAGGCCGAAAATAGCTGCCGACCCAAATAACTTTCCCCGCCGGAACGACGAAGGAGCCAGACCACAGCCACCGGCGACTGGCTTTACTAATTGGCATCATTTTACAATGAAATAATATCTGGGGCAAAAGACTGAATAACACATACGGCAGCAGTAAACTGGAGAGCGGGACGCTGCGCTGTCTAGCCACACATGTGCTCGCAGAGAGGAGTGATTTGAGGAAGGGAGAGTTGAAGCGGGGGGGAGAAAGCGGGGATGCCTTCGCTCTTTTTAGCATAAGTTATCAAATTTTCTTCCCTGAAAGTGCGCAAGGGGGAATTGGGTAGTGAAACATTTATGTGACACCATCAGTTTAGTTAAAAAGATGGGAAAAACATCTTCAGCAGGGATTCTTAAATGTTTTTAAGTCTCAAACTGGTATTTGCTAAGATTTGTATCACAGATCCCCATATGGATAGTTTGTTTTTTATTGATTTAGCACTGAATAATGGAAGTTATTGCACTTCACATGAGGAGATAATAGAGGAGGCTGTGAATCTGACTGGGATACGAGTCGTATCAAACATTTCCACAGTATGTGTCATGTTACGTTTTAAGAGATGATCTCTGTAAGGGACGAGATTGAAGTAGTCCTACTGGAATCATCCTGTTTTCCAATGAAGTCCAGGAAGTATCGGCCGATCTCGTGAGTGGACTTTGGTTGCATTCAGGTAAACAGTTTTTGGAAAGCAAGCGAGGTAGATGGCGGAAATGCCATCTCGGAGCCTGTCGATCATCGAAACACCGAAATGACCCGCCACGAGGAAGACGAAGTCATGATCAGGATGCAAACCCGAAACCCCAAGCCCCGAAAACACTGACTGCAGAGGTGAAGTGGTTGTTCAACGATAGCCAATGGTTTCCAAGATTTATCAGGAGGAGGAGCAGATATGGGTGGCATAACACCTCGAGATGCTATGACATTTTGCGGCTTTTGCGTCTTTGTTATGACAAAACAAGGTATTATACGCCAAAACATGATCTTTTCTGAACCCTAACTAAGTGATTTTTCTGCCTTAACCTAACCAGACCTAACGCACGGCGTTGTTGCAACATAATATTGAAAATTGATGTGTAAGAAGATCCCAAATTGATTTGAAAAGACAAAATTTACACTCTTTTTAAGATGAAATCTTCACTGGAGCTGCTAAGCTAAAAGCGTTAACATGCTTTACTGCACATCGAGGGTGTAAATAAAGTCTTTTTAAATAAAGTTGGGCTCTCAGAGACTTAGATTACACCTGATAAGCTGTATGGAGCTTTTTTATGTTTTTATTTCACAAAATTTCACCTGACTGGATTTAATCTTTTGGATGAATTCTTCCTTTAAAGTCATTTAGGCATTTAGTCATTCACTGCCACGTCCTCTCTAGACACTCGTTGGTACAGCAAGGTGATTCAGATGGGAAACAAGTTAAAGTGTCTGTACTTTGCGGACAGATTTTATGCACAGATGGTCAACTTTTACCTCCAAGAAATCCCCTTTTCAGGAGTTGCATCCGGAGTTGTTTGAAACAGCGCAGTGTCTCTGCCCAAGGCTCTGCGCTTACGTCAGCCCACAAGTAACCACCAAAACTCCCACTTCAGACAAAAATATCAAATTTACCAAACACATCCTGTAAACTGCTCACACACACACACACACACACTTCAACGCAAGTACAGTACATACAGGCAGAGAGAGAGGAAGGAAGGCATAAACACAGATGTCTTTTGGCAGCCCAAAATCTTAATTAGCATCAGGAGATTCATCTAATCAAAGGGTTGCCAGCCCATCATTAAGGCTAAAACACACACTGCTCTCCTCACATACCAGAACTGAACAATGGGAAACAGAGGTGCGCTGTCACGCTGATGAATGGCTCTTCCCACAGGTCTCATTAAATCACAGAAGGGCACTTCCCAGGCCGTTCGAGGAGTTAAGCAGGGTGCAAAATCTCTTCACCCCCTCTGTCTGTCTACTTTGACACTTATACAGCCTTTTTTTTTTTTTTTTTTTTGCCGAGGCTGCACGTCAAAATAATATTTCTCCTCGTGAAAAATTGCGCTTTCAGGCTTTGACATATAGGCTAATCCCAATTCAAGCTGAATCTGCCCGGCTTTGAGGATACAAGTCGTATCTTATTCAGACAACTTCGCCCCGCAGGCGCTCAGAATGGCTGAAACTACATGACGTACCCAGTTGGCGGAAGATACCAGTGTCTTTAGGGTAATTTGGGACCCAGTTTAATCTTCCAGTGAATTTAGCATCAGCTGCTGACAATAGAAAACATCCTTTATCTGGTTCTGACCACCCAGCTGAGTCCTTATGCCTGGTTTCAAATAGATTTACAATAAGATTATAGCTTGAAATGTATGTTTTTTGGACCAAAACTAATAGCAATATGTCATATTTTGTGAAACATGACCAAGCTTATTCATCCAGCTTACTTTATGCAAGGCTGGATTACTCCTAGACCTCCAAGCCCAAAATAAGATTCTGGTAATTTGATTTATTGCAAATTTCATCAAGGACATTGCACAGTTCAGTTCAATTTCAACCTTGTTTATGACCTTATTTTGTGCCCTTGTCCTGTTTGAAAATCTAGTGTTTCTACCTTAAAGGTAAGGAAGGTGATTGTTGAGTCTTATCTCCGGGTCGTCAAATACCGATGCTCCGAGTTCGAACTTTGGGCCGAATACCGACCCAAAGCATCGAAATTGACAACCTGGGAATGAGACTCAGCAATCAACTATCCTTCTCCAGAATCACCTCCCCTATCTTTAAATATTTCTGGTAATATTGTGCTCAGATTGTGCTTATTGCTAAATACTTTGGGCTTTAATCAAGTTTCAAAGGATTTGGTACATTTTCTTGGTCTTATCAATCAGCATGTAAATCACTTCAAAGCAGGAAAACAAATGTGATCATGCCAAAAGATACAAAAGGAGAAATCTATGCTTGCCAACCAGGTGGACAGAGTTTCGAGCAGCGAGCCATAGCAGGTGGAAAATCACCACCGGCTTTGCATGTTGGACAACCGCAGTTGAGCGATGAAGCCGGCATGCAAAGCGAACACACACGTGACTGCATGGAGGCTTCCACACAAAGTTGCTGCCGCTTACATAACACAGCGAAAAAAGTCAAGCGCACACCCCTTCTGAAAGCCGATAACTGACATTGTTACGTCTTTACTGAACTCTGATACCCTGAAGTCGAGATAACAACCCTTTTAAAAAGACTTCTGCAAAAAGCACACTCTCCCAGAAAGTCAACAAGGCCGGCATTGGACACTGTGATCTTCAGCAGTGACCGTGTTGCTTTATAAACTATCCAACCGGTTTCAGAGCGCAGCGGCGCGTCCTTGCGGCTGTCACCACCAAGAGCCCATGGCCGTGATTGATGACTGGCTTCGGATGACAACAACAAGCAGCGGTGTTTACTCAGGGCAAATTGCCCTTGTCTCTCTCCGCCTTCCATCTCTTTCTCCCCCCTTCCTCTCGCTCCATCTTTGGAGAGAGATGGTCCACATGGCTGGATCTCTGGTTTCTGGATGGCTAGGAGTCCCTCGGGGTGGGATTAGCCTCCCAGACTGACAGCTAAACAAACAAATAGGCCAAAGCTGGTCTTCCTGCTTGCCAAGGCTGCCTAGCAACAGGTAGGCAGTAAGATGGGATGTAACGCTTGGTATGTCACAGCCAGTGAGGGCTATAAAATGCCTGGACACAGTGCTAATGTGTGACCATTATTAGAGCCAATGGATTTACAAATATGTGAGCAGGCTGGAAGATTAAACACATTGGGGTCCAGAGAGAAGATAGGGAGGAACCAATTATCACTGATGCCTTTACATACCCAAGGACCTTCTGCATAAAGTGATTCATGGCAGTTATTAAAAAAATCACTGAATGAAAAAAGGGTTTAGTTTCACTATGAAGAGATTCAAGCACTGCAACAAGCAATGTCAAACGTGCTAAGAGCTACACAGCAACGTTAGCATCACTGAAGGATCACCTCATTGTTTGCCTTCAACAACACAGTCAGGTACCCAGACAGATAAGTCTTGCAGAGTTACTTTGGAGGTTACTTTTAGACAGAGCCAGGCTAGCTGTTTCCCCGTTTCCAGTCTTTATGCTAAGCTAAGCTAGCCACCGCCTGGCTTCAATGGGGAGAAATGCGATCGGTATCAATCCTTTCATGTTAGGGCCTTGACAAACCCAACCGACAGTTGGTCAAGGACCAATATCGGTGGCTTTTCGGCCACATGGTGAATCGGCAGGACCTATGGGTGGCAACACCAGACTTCCACACCTGGAGGTGTGGAGAGTTACTTCCTCTCATGCAGGCACAGAACATGCAGTTGTAGTCTTTGCAGTGTGTTCAAAGGCGATGCAACAGTCGGCCTTTGTCGCTCGCCTGCTCTTTGATGTAGGTTTGTCTGGGCCCTCGCTCTCTGCAAGGAAGGGAATAATTGTTTCAAACTATTGCTTTAAGTCTATTATTTACATGATAAATGAGGTGCGAAGCTTTATTAAAAACCTGGAGGAGTGGTGTGAAATTTGCATTATAATACATGTAAATACTTTTGGTGCAACGATGCCACCGGCAGCTTTCGTGCCGTTTACTTGCGTCACGCTTTGTGTGCGAGAGCCTTTTATTCAGCATTGTGCCAAATTTTGATTGCGTAACTCTCCAGAGTTCAACTTTTGTTTTTTTTTTTGCAGCGAGACTGACTTTAAATGGGGGGTTAGAGCAGGGCAAATCAAACAAGGCAGCTGTGACTTCGTCTTCTCGGAGTTTGTCAAAGAGAAACAGAGCAAGAGAGTCATGAGATAAAGAGACATAGAGAGACACAGTGTGAGAGAGAGAGAGAATCGGTGGTGATTCCAAGGCATAAAACGAGTGCCTGAGACTTCTCTTCCTTTCTCTTTTCTCCCTGCGGTTGCCAAGCCGGATGGCAGCAGCGAAGCATGTCGGATCACTGTAAGGTGCTGTAACGGCTTCCCGATTTCGCCTCAAATGATGTGAAAGTCATTGCCAAGCCATGTGTGCTGGTGTGAGGCGAAAAAAATGACTGGCTCCTCTTCTCACTGTTAATCAAACCTGGGGTGGCAGAGCGTTTTGCAGACGGAAGCCATACATAAAGATGTGCTTGTTCACCACGCTCCCTCTCACTCCCCCGCTTCCTCTCCTCCTCCCTCCCTCCCTCCCCCCCGTTCGCTGCCTTTTTTCTCTCTTCACCACCACTGACACCTCCTCTGCCTCTCACCCCTCTCCCTCTATCTCTGACGGGACAGTCACCGGAGCGTCAGACAAATGAATACTTCCTCCGCCGTCCTCTCTTTCATCAGCGCTTCCAACCTTTTCATCAACGCCCATAAAGCAGTAGCAGGCACCTATCACTGGCAATCGCCTCTCAGCTGCCTGAGTGATGAGACAGAGGTGGCAGAGTTCACTAAGCGCTCTTATGGAGGAATGGATGTTACTGGGTCAGGGGGTCGCTTGCACATCTCATTACACAACATCCACAAACCTGTGCACCTGCATGAAATCACATCTCGATCACAAGCGAAAATCCTGCAAATTTAAGGTAAACCTACAACATTCGGTGCACCTGTTTCTCTTTTTTTTCTGCCCTGTAAACAGAGGTGCATCTTTTCCAAGGATCGATGAATTGAGTAATAACCTTGTGAAACACTTAGAAACATCCAGCAGAGATGCTGCATTGTGCACCGGCGCACAAAGGCTTCCTTTCAAGCCTCGGTGCGTCACGGGCCAGGCCGTGTCAAATAGATTCTACTTGGCATCCATCTTCAAGATCTTCTGACTGCTATCGGGTTAGAGGCGAGCAAAACAACGCTGCGAGAAATCAATTTCATATTCGGCATCTGAGCGTCATGAGGTAGCACGGGCTCATCGGGGGAACTTTGAGGATTTCTGGAAATTAACTGCAGCTGTAAAAGAGTAATGGTGTATAATATGAGTTAGGCAAACTATAAGGAATGACTGCTGATACCGTGGCACTACTTTTCCTGCCATCGCATCTTGAGAGGCTTTGTTCAAACGGGACCAGATGTCAGTTAAACTAAAAGGAAATTAACTACATTTTTCTTTGGAGAGCGTCCAAACTTCATTTCAGGAATTCCACGTCTCCGAGTTGATGTGACATTTTAATAAAGCCGCAGGCGTGGAACGAAGACGCTACCGGGAGCTCTTTTGAGACAAATAAGATTAGGTCCCAGTTTGTCCTTCCTCCGCCTGCTCGCAGGATACTGAACTGTGCCCGTTACAGGATTGATTTAATTTTAATTTGCATAAAATTTCATCAAATAGCAGCGAGTAAAAGGTCACGGAGAAGATATGAGGTGTGTGTTTTAACGGGTTGGTTTATTTTAGCTTCCTTCCTTGACAGGAAATACATGATTCAGACGTCTAAACTCATTTACTCTCCTTGCCGGCGCAAAGAAAAGAAACTTGGGGGGGAAAACGTCGTTACCTGCCACGTACGGCGTGGGGAGAACGCACGAGTACCGAGCTTACACAACAGCCCTGCAGAGATCAAAAATCCATAGTGTGCTAATTCTATAAGAGGAAAGTGGGAAAAACGAGAGGGTGAGAAAGAGAGGATGGAGGAACAAGGGATGGAGGAGGACGGAGACAGGAAGGAGGGGGCCAAGTTGGCTGCTCTCCCCAGCATGCCTGCTGTGTGTGAGAAAGCAGCTGTGGCCTACTGAGGATTACATAACACTGTGAGACACATAACGCGCCGGCGTGCACGTACGCAGACACGCACTCGGCAGCGTATAGATGCATATGGACGTTCACGGTTCCCTCTGCTGATTCTCTCCTGTCTCTTCTTCTATCCTCATCGTGATCTCTCTGGAGGCTGACAGAGGGGTCACAGCGCTGCTCTGGCCCAGGCCACGGCTTTAACAGCATCGTAAGGAGCGACTTTTCCCTCGGAGGCCTCAGCCAAAACACAAAATAACTCCATTTATCTGCGACTTCTTCCTCCCCCCTGCTCCTCGGGACACCTTCTCCTTCTCTAGACTATCTATCTGCATGTGTACGTCGCTCCTGGGGGGGGGGTTCGTGCCCACCGGACTGTGAAATGCGAAACCCTGCAGCGGGGAGAATGTGCGTGCTCGGCAACTTCCTCCACCTCTACGCGCCGAGTCCCCCCACCCTCCCCTCCCAACCCCAACCCCAGACGGAGCTGACTGCTGCTGCTGCTGCTGCTGCCTGGCCGATGTGCGTGTTATCGAGTAAAAACTGGATGTAAGTGGATGCATCTGAGCGCAAGGGGCTCGCACATGGAGGTCGCGCCGGAGCCCTGCTGCTCCATATTTAGAAATGTGCAATCTGTCCACGTCCACATATAGAAGCCCATAATGCATCGTGCAGCAATGCACAGACATTTCGCTTGAGTAGGCATCAGGCACTCAGACTACATGTGTGTATGAGTGTGTGTTAAGGCCCTAAGGAATAATATATGTGTTGGAGGGTATGGAGTGTGTCCTGAGGTCAATGACAGACAGCCATTTGTGGTGTCCTGTTACGTCCTACCCATCAGGGTCAAGTGCTGCGGAGGAGGGCACGTCATCGGCGGAGCCCAGAGGCGCTTGAAAAATCCATCATATCAGCCTGAAATCCAATCCAGATGTTTTGTCTTTTACGTTCCAGCGTCTGGATGCTCCAAAGATGCTGATAAATGCTCGACGGGGAAGCCAAACGAGGCTTTATCAGAGCGAACGCCAGTTAACAAAAGAGCCTAACAAGCTCTGGAAATCGCAGCCAAGGCAACAAGCAATTTCTGTTGGTATAAAGATGCGAAATAACACATGTACACTTTGCTTTGAGGAGAACTGGGTTCCACATATAATGAGTGAGTTATGACCAGCTCCTCTTGTTCCAAATCCAGCTCAGCCCTGCTGTTTGTTCCAACTCTGAACAACCGACTGTACTGGGATTTGGAAGCGAGACAGCGCAGTTCAGTTTGGCACAATTTGGCTCAATAATGAAACAAATAGCAGCCTCAAACGCAGACCTCCAAAACACTTTTGCTCCTTTTTCTGCTCCCCATCCCCCTATAACCGCCTGAATCATGCCTCACAGACACCAACAGGGGACACAGTCATCACTCTTGCCATCGCATCTCAGGGAGCCATTTAGGGGCCGACTACAACGGCCTCCTATCTCGCCATCAGACCCCCATAAAAGCATCAAATTCTAAATTGTGTCTGGAATACAGAGGCTGCCGCTGCTGCTGGAGACAGAGCTTTTAAGGAGGAGAGCCACAACTCATAATTCATGTATTCAGGAGGGCTCGGTGGCGTCTTCATGTTGCTACAATGAACACAAGGATCGCTTTGCCAAGAGCGTCTCTCTGTGCCGCGTGGGGGAGAGGGGGTTTCAAAGTGTGGGGCAAGTCATAATCCTTGTGCTCACACACGGACACAGCGCAATCTTCTTATCCCCGAATGAGGGTTGCCTTCCAAATAAAGTTCTTTGATATTTGCTCCAATGATTCATGATGGGACACACACACACAAACACACACAGCTCAGTCGCCAAGACGAAATGTTGGCAGTTTATGTTTCTGCAAACCACTGATTTGTTCACATGTCATGTCACATTCATGTTTAGGCCATATGAGGAGGTGGAGGGGATGGTGGCGGGGTTACAGGCGACCACCAGCCAGCGACCACAGTTCAAGACTGTGTTTCAACATATGCAAGCAAGTCACCAGTGAGTATTCTTAAGGAGACCTTGGAACAATTGCCACCTGTGTTGTGTGGCGACAAAAACTGATATTTTTGTCGAGATGTCTGGTCACCTTAACTGTGTTTGTGACAACAAAACCAGGTGTGTTTAATGAGGCCTCTGAACATCTCCAGCTTTGTGGCGACAAAAACCAGATACTATTGACTAGAAGTCTGGACACCTCAAGCAAAAACAGTATTTTAAGCCAAAATGCGATCTTTTCCTAACTCTAACCAAGTCATTTTTTTGAAAATTGAACCTAAAGAAACGTAGGGTTGCAACATGTAAAGCTTCAACATATCTGTGGTTTGCAGAAACGTACACTGCCAACATCTATACTGGTGATCGGGTTGGGACAGAAGACTCCGAATGCTTTGAGTAAAAGCCTGCAAATTGAGATTTCATCAATCGTGTTCCGATTTTAAATCAGGATTGAGGTGAAAACACATATTAATGTTGTAAAAATGAAATGAAATGTACACCTTTTAAGTGGCTGAAGGTGCTGTAACCTCACATCTCTGCTGATGTATATCTGCAGATGCTCCCAGGTTAGAAACGTGTGACGTTTCATTTTTGAAAGGTCAGTCAGTTCATCTCTGAAATCTGATATCCAACATGTAAAAAATGTCATTTTCTCTCGCTGACTGAATAATGCCGGACTACAGCTGCTCGAGGACGGCGACTGTTACATTTCATGGTGCTTTCCTTTAATTCCAAAATGGACGTTTTCTGGCTGCAGACAGTCAAAAGAAAAACTGACATTTCCAGTCTCCACAGATAAGAGCTTTCCCAGCCTTGTGCCTACACACACACACACACACACACACACACACACAGCTCTCTGCTCTCTCCTCTCTCTTGCTTCCATTTGCATTAGGTATTGATTTTGATATGCAGGCTGTGGGTGAGAAACTGGGAGAGAGACTCGCACTGCATATGGTACACGTAGGCCCCGTGCAATTTAAAAAATCCACTGACAGTGAAGGCAGGGAGTTGGAGACTTGTTATGAAAAGATGCGTCGGTGGCTAACAGTAGGATGCCAATTAGGCTGCTTGGCCACAACGAATGGATCCGCCGGTCACGCACCGGTTTCTCTCTCTCTCCCTCTCTCCTCCTCCTCCTCCTTCTTCATCTCCCTCTCCCCCTGTCACTCCCCCCTCCCCCCTCCCTCCATCCCCCCCTCTCCTTCCTCTCTTACGCATGGAGCAGAGAAGTGGGGAAAAGCTGAAGCTCCTATTGCATGAACAATACCGGCATCAAATTTCCATGCAATGATTTTTTTTTTTTTTTTTTTTCTCTGCCCGGTCAGTCAAGTGCAGCATGGAAAGCATCATCACCAGCAGCAGCAGCAGCAGCAGCACATGCGGGTGGCCCTTATTTGTGCTTGGATACAGGAAATGAAGGGATGTTCAGTAAAAGATGCATGAAAAATGCAACTAAAATGAGATTTAGGCTGGAGAAGTGGGATATTAAGGTGAGGGACCCAGACTCCTATCCAAAAAAAGCAGATTTTAAGCCATTTCACACAAGAAAATGTTAAAAGAGAGTACATCTGCAAGTATAAATAACATTTTGAGCAGTTTGCTTCCCACTTTTGAATTCGGCGGTGATATAGACAGAAAAAAACGTGTGATACAGGATTTTAAGAGCAGTAATGGCCGTGTAAAGTGGCTCCCGGTGCGCATCCATCACCATGTGGCCGCGTGGATCCCCTCGCTCCTATCTCCACACATTCACCCGCTGAACTTAAGACGGGGGGGAAGTGTGCGAGGCTGGGATGGCATGCGGATGACAGCTCCTGCACTGCCTTCATTTAAAGATGCTACAAAGCCAGACATGTTCGCAAATCTATTATGAATAAGAGAGGGGACTTCTCCTCCATGCGAGGGGAGGAGGGGAGGTGGTTCACAACTCAGTAATCTGAGGGATGCAGATGTATTATTCACGACCAATTCAGTGCCTATTATGGGGATCCGGATCTTCATCTTCCCAAATCGCATTTGACAGCTTTATTACGCGCCGGCGTGCGCTCCCATCTTATCCACTTTGCCATCTCCGCGAGAAATTGTCACATATGAGTGATATAAAAGCGTCTCCTCATTTCTCCCCACACGCATCCACGCTTCGGGTGGGGTGGAAAAGTTGACGCCTGCAACCTCGAGCGCATGTGAGCCCAATCACCATCATCACCATCAGCAGCAGCATCAGCGCTGAAATGAAGGACGCGCACCGGCTTTATAATGCGAAGTTTTTCACGTACCTGCTGCCAGTTTTCCTCCAGCGAGGGCATGGCGGAGAAGTAGCCGGTGTCGTGGACGAGCTGAAGTTCCTGAAAGATACTGTGGTTCGCCAAGACATCCATGCTGAGACGCTCGGGTGATGGAAAACAAGAACGATCCACGCGAGATTTGTGCCTCCTTTTCTTGGCTGTGTCACACCTCTACATCCACTCCTTTCATATTAGTCCATAAGAAGGTGGTTAATTGCGAAGTGTGGCGGCTTGGAATGCGGCGATTAGAGTCCCTGTACCTGCGCGCATTATCGGACGCGGTGCGTAAAAGAAGAGACTGGAGGTGATGGAGGCTCCATGCGTATCCGTGTTGCCAAACTAGACACTGATAGGGAGCCAAAGGAGGGGAGGGGCTTGCTAAACGAAGGGGCGTCGTTTGGTTTTGTCAATCAGCGCCACGGCTCGTCCTTTTAAGGCGAATGGGCGGTCGGGGAGTTGTTTGAGCGGCGGGGGGCGGGGTTAGGCAGATCGGAGGAGCGCTATTGGCTCAGGCGCCACGTCGCTCACGCCAAATATGGGCTCGATAGGTGAGCTATTTATGGATGGGTATATTAGATTTGGAAGAAGGTCTAAAAGGCTAGTCTGAGAGGAGAAGCCGTGGTGTAAACATCATGTGCTCACAAACAGGAGCTGGAAACAGTATTAATAGGCTGCTGTGTTGTTCCACTGTATAAATATTTAATTATAATTACAGGGGTAGAGGATGAGGCATTAGACTATAGGAAAGATAGATCCCCACAGAAACACCCACAGTATGCTTTAATCATGAGTTTACATTAAACTCATCACGCTTAATATCACCACAATGCTGCTGCAGTGTTCCTGCGGCGGCTGTATTAATAAATATGCTGTTTGTAATGTCCATAATAAAGATTTTAAGTGTTTATAATATATTTTTAATGTGATAGAGGCAGTATAATCTTAAAAGTTAAAACCCAGCAACTCAATCGCCAGAATAAATGCTGGCAACGTGCGTTTCTTCAGATTTAATTTTCAGCTTTAGACACAAAAACACTTGGTGAGGGTTAGGAAAGATGATGTTTTGGGTTAAAATAGCCAACAAACGAGGGTGGTGATGGCACGACTTATGACCGTTAGGTTTAGGCACAAAAACAACTTGGTCAGGGTTAAGAAAACATCATGTTTTGGCTTAAAATACATGTTTTAGTCGCCACAAACACGACCGAGTATGAGGTGAAAAAAAAAATATATATTTGATGAGATGTCAGAACTTCTCTGGCCGTGTTTGTGGCTCGTGATCTTTCTCCTAATCCTAACCAAGTGGCTTTTGTGCCTAAACCTAACCAGATCATGAGCACACTAATGCAAAAACACTGTCTATAATAAAGATATGATAAAAATGTAAAGTGTTTATGATATATTTTTAATGCCAGTGGCAGTATAATCCAAAGTTTGTCACTGAGGCTAAAACCAACCAACCCAATCGCCAGAATCAATGTTGGCAAATTAAGTTTCTGCAAAACCACAGATGAGTTCAAACTTTCTTTAGGTTGAATTTATTCTACATTTTGTGCTCTGGTTGGGTTTAGGCTTTAAAAAACACTCGGTTAGGGTGAGGAAAAGATTGTGTTTTGGCTTTGTTCACAGTAAACATGGCAGGAAATTGTCTCAAGGTCTCATTAAAAACATGCTTTGTATCACCACAAACACCGCCTGAGAGGTCTCATCTTCTTGGCATAAATATCAGTTTTTGGTGCCACAAAACCCACTCGGTTAGGATTAGGAAAACATCATGTGTTGATCCCTGTTTCGTTCACCAAAAACACAGCTGAAATGTCCTGAGGTCTTGTTAAAAACACCTGGTTTAGTCACCACAAACACAGCTGGAGATTTCCCGAATTCTTGGCATAAATATCAGTTTTTTGTCACCACAAAAACCACCTGGTTAGGGTTAGGATGGGATCATGTTTTTGGCTTAAGATAGAGTTAGGATTCGGGGTTTGTAGCCACAAACAGGTTGAAGATGGCACGATATCTGATTTTGTCGAAAAATGAAAACTTTTACAACATAATTTATGTATTTATTTGTTGTTTATTTGTGTAACGACAAGTATGTAGCATAAACTGATGCCACACACTGCAGGATTCATAGCCAAAGCTAATTTCCAATGACAAATACATAAAAAGACAGTACAAATGCGACTTTAACAATAAATATGTACAAGAAAATACAGACAGAACAATATAAAACACTCACAGTGCCCTCCAACTCTACTCTTAGTCTCAGTCCCATCCTGTCTTCATTCACTACCAGCTTTATTGAATGCTTTGGTCATCCAACTTTCATCTGGACGGCCATTGTTCCAAGGTTGGAAGACAAAAAAAATGTCCTCATCAGATACTGAACCTGTCTTTGATGTCTGTAGATCTCTGGCTAGACGTCCAGATATTTCCCTTTTCGCACATCCACAGACATCCAAGAAGAATCCAAGTGGACGTTCACATATTGAACCCATATCGCTCGTCACCACATGTACAGACGTGGCTCCGGACTGACGGATGTAACACAGACAATCTCCCTGAGGTCACACGCTCATCTTGTCTTATTATGGTGACCCACGCCGACAAAACAAACCTCTTCAATGTGCTGCTTGTGAAGAGAGGTGACAAGAGTTCACCATGTGCGATAAATAAGAAGTCAAGTCTGCCTGGATACGTCTTGTTTGGCGGTGTGAGTAATGCTGCTTTACTCGCTCGCCTTGTAAGCCACCGAAATTGTACACTTCCACACAGGCTCAATAGTATTCTCTCTCTGTCTCACACACACGCACACACACACACACAGAGCGTTGTAGAGGTCTGTAATCTCATTACAGTGCTCCGGGAAGGCTGGCCGAGGGCCCCGGCTACACGATTTACACATGGCATTTTGGGAGGGAGAGCTCAGGCTCAGACGGACGATGAAGCTCCCGCTGACATTTATCCATTTGACACAACTCACTCTGTCTCTCTCTCTCCTGCCTCTCCCCATCTCCTTCTTCTGTTTTTTTTTATTTTTTTATTCAACCTACCCTTTGCTCTTTACATCTGATCTGTTTTATTTCTCATCTTCCTTTTCTGTGTTTTCAGCAGGACTGGAAGGCAAACACACGACAGAGACATGAACGCAAAACAACAGCTGCCGTGTTGCACGGCAGAGGTCGGTCAGCTGACACAAGAACTGAAAGGAGACAACAACGCAGGGCGGCTGTGTCCTGTTTAGCCGATCTCCACACGGCTGAGTGACGTTTAAAATATTTAACAGATAAATCCTGTTATTTTAATGCATTCTTAATGTGGCTTTTTGGATGAGACCGAGGCTGATTGCGGTTCCACTGATTCTCAAGTCAAAGTTGGTCACGTCCACAAGGATATCCTGCAGCTTTAGGCTTTGGACTGATGCCCAACATGGACCTGAAACAGAGAACAGCTAAAGCTGAATGTTATCTACCTACACAATTGCCTAAATGCTCTTTCGCAACCGCCTCCACAATCCCATGAATATAAATCTGGCAAGAATATGAAACAATATGAAAAATCCTCATCCTACCAACATATGTAACCCTAAACCCAGCCCTGACCCTTCAAAATACAATCCACATTACTACATAAATACTTACCATCCTTTGAGGCTTGTATCATCAGTTTTCAGTCATTTCATGTAAATATATTTGTGTTATATCTATATGATGAAACTGACCGGGGTCATTGCGACCAAAATACAAAATTATTAATATAAAACCCACATTCATTCATACTTCATCACTTTTTAATCAGTGTCTGCTGAATCTGCGTCTGTCTCCCCAAAAATGACCGACAGAGTGCCCCGACACCCCCTCGTAGTGCTTTAAAAAGAGCACCCCGTGGCGAACTTAGCCTGCGAGGCAGCTGGATCCATGAGATCATGTGATAATGCGATCCCTAGGGTGTGGGTTAGGGTTAACCCAGGCTGGTTAGCATGCTAACTGCAGTGGACAGAGACGTCAAACGTATAATTTGAGTTAATTGAATGTGTTCAACTAAAATTCTTACATATTGCACCTTTAATGTCCCATCAGACCCATATTTCATGAAACAAAACTGAGGGTATGACCCCCAATTTGAGTATGAATAACGTATTTACCTATTTTTTGATGTCTTGACACAATCCACTGTACAGAAAATGAAAAGTCAGGGTACAACTCACTGTATATTTCTACTTTTAAGTGAAAAAACATCAAAATTTGCTTTGTATAAAGTTCTGGAGTCTTTAAATTGTTATATTTCTCAACATATAAAGCTGTATTACCTTCTTGAATATAGACTAATATATAACTGCAGTGTATATATATGTTTGCAGCAGCTTACAAATGGCACATCAAAACTATAAATCATGTAAAACCTAATTGAAGGAACGCTGTACAGGAGATAAAATACCAACTATAAAGTTTGACTATACAGCAGTAAATATTACGAAGGTCACTATGAACTTTATTCTTGTCTTTATGACACTTTATATGTTCCCATGCAGCAATATTACGGGTGCTTTTCCCCCCACTTTGTGCCATGATCTCCTTGTGTAATTCAATTTTACTTTTTATTTTATCATCCTCTCTGAAGGATCTCACTTTTTTCCAGCAATCGCATGAAACTTCATTAGAAGAAATGCAGTTATTTCACGTTTATTTCCCTCTTCGAGTTTACCGGAGTAGTTTATTTTGCAGTGTACCACCAGGAATTAGCAAAACTGAAAGCCCCCCCAGTCTCGGTGCCGCCCTCTCTCCCTCCTCTTCCTCGGCCCGAAGCCCATGCATATCATAGATAAAAATAAGTGCTCACCATTATCCGTGGGCACACAGCGTTATATTGTGGATGCTGACATTGCTCTTACCTGGCAGTTGGTGCTTTTACTATATTAATAATGGAGCAGGCGCCATCCATCATGGGGATATGAGGCTGCTAATCATGTCAGTTCCCTGCATATTCACTGCTTTCATCAGAAGAGGAGGAGAGGCAGAAGACGGAGGGGAAAGCGGGAGAAGCAGAGATAAACAAAGAAGGGGGAAATGATGGAGGAAAAGAGGGGAAGAGAGGGGGGAAAGAGGGAGATGGAAGGGGACAATATCAATGTGCTGAACACATGACAGATGCCCTTGGCCTTTTGCTGAATGGCTTCCCTGTTGGCAGGAGTTAACCAGTGTATTTAAACAGGACAAGACGAATGGGACCTCGACTCCCCCTGCTCACTGAACCAGCCCATTTCTATTCCAACTCACAGCCTTCCCCCGTGTGGGAATGCTAATATGGTTAGCTGACATTGGCAGGGTTAAAACTTCATAACAGCATTTCTTATCGTAATATTCACTTGACTGTAACTTTCCATATTTTTCAAACTCTGTCCCAAGAACTTCTGCCGGGCATGTGGGGAGTTTTTCAGCCACTGAAGAAACAAAATGTCGGGTGTGCGGCAACTACGGGCTCACCAACACTGCACGAAGGAGTTTTATGTCACTTCCTGTGGCCCTAGAGAACACCCACTAATTGTATGTTATCTTCCAGTATATCATCTGTAGACAACACCATAAAAGATGTCATGTAAATCACGATGATCGTGATTACGGGCACACATGTTGCTCCAGGACCATCATTGCAACTGACCGGTCGGTTTGTAATACGCACGTGGGAGAACATTTGTAACACATGGTTAGTGTTGTTGTGAAAGTATCCTAAAGTATTTGTGTTACCTAAACCTAACCAAGTACTTTTGTTGCCTAAACCTAACCAAACTGGGATAGCAAACTGAAAAAGAGAGGAAATAATAAGTGAACTGTTTGACAATATGTTTGTAATGACATACAAGCCCTGGTCTCCTGGGTTAGAGTCCTGTACTTAACCAATTTAGCTACAACGGCTTGGTCTGGACGTGGACAACTTTTTAGTACGTCGCAATAATGGTCCTGAAGCAACATTAACTACTACGGCATCACAACAACATGATTGGTCAGTTGCAATAATGTTCTAGGAACATGTTGATGAAGTTTCTCAGGCATCCAGATCATGGTAACTCTGTGCTATATTGTAGGCAACTGGACATGTTTAAGTTTGTTTAAGACGTTTCACCTCTCATCAAAGAGGCTTCTTCCATTCACTGACAGAAGAGGCCTCTTGGATGAGAGATGAAAGAGAAAGAAACTGAAACGAGTCCAGTTGCCTGCAATGTGGCACTGAGGATGTTCTATGAACAACACCAAGTTGGTAATATCAGATACACCATTGTCCCAAGATGCTTGCTTCCTGTTGCCAGTACATGGGGCGTATATGTACGACTATAACTCGTAATTGGCATGTAGATGTCTTCAGGCCAAGACTCTTATCAAAAATATTATATTTGGGGCAAATTGCATAATGCACACCCAATATACAACAACTTCCTGTTTCACGGCGAAACATCAACATTCAGCCAAGGCCGCACCATTCATCGTAAACTCAAAAATCTAAAAACTTCTCATTGTCAAGTTTTTGAGGTCGATGAGATTGGAGGTTAAAGAACCATGCCATTTACCGTTTAGGTGAAAAATGTGCAAAGTTTCATGAGTTTTCGAGCATGTTTAGCCCCCGAAAAATGAGATTCATTTTGTGAAAAATGTGCATTATAGTTTGAGCCAAGGCCCTAAGAAGTTACCCAGTGTGATGCCGAGTTTTATAAGCTTGGTGTCTTTGTCAAAATATAAAATTCTACCTGTTTCTAAAGTAGTTTCACCTGTTTTGAAAAGAAGAGACCCTTCTACTCTAACATAATTTAACCGAGCTACCAAAAACAAGTCGATTTGCATTGAAAATAGCACCTGATGTTTGCAGAAGCACACTCCCCGGCTCGCCTCTCTATCCATTAGTCTCCTGAAACCGAGGGACCTTGAGCGTCGGTGCTTTGCTTTCCTTCATTTTGCCTCATTTGGCGTAATATGACATCCGTATGCCCTGATGTGTTTGAACATAACATTTACAGAAATATGGTGCATTTTTCCTCCAGTTCAAATTGCTTCAGTGGAGTATTATGATAACCTTTTATGTTTATGGAAAACGTACAAATTTTCCTCCAACATCTGTCCTCGAAGATGCCTTTTGCCCGGCCATCAGCGCGGAAAAGGGAAATTTGCTCGTGATTGATGGGGCTGGTTAAATAAAGATAAGATTTTGAAAACGTGGCCATATGTCTGCCGTATGCGGCGTCTCTTTTGGCTCAGAGCCTAGATGCAGAACATCTTCAATATCCTGACGTCTTCTTCATGCTGCTCCTCCATAGGGGAAAAGCCAGGGGGAGAAGACGGAGGTGGAGGTGGGCAACGGGTAGAGAGGGGAAGGAGGGGTGGATTTCAGAGCGACAGGCCGACTGAGAGGAGCGATAATGAGCGCTCGGGGCTGTCTGGGGTGCAAACTGCTTCCCGCTCGAGATAGCTGCAAGGGAAAGGGAAGGGGAATGGAGAAAGGGTGGGCGGCTGGGGGTGAAGGGAGTAGAGGGTGCAAGAGAAAGTGCCCTCTCAGCTGGGTGATGTTTGATGCGGCGCTGCTGCTTCCTACGCTGGGAAAAGCGAGCGGAAACACAGCCAGCGAGGAGGCCATGAGGGGCAGCTGTTAAGTGCCAATTAGGCGATGATGAGTGGGAGATGGAAATATCCATTTGCACACACACTCTCCTGCAAGCAGGCGGGGAGGAGTAGTCAAAAAGTGAAACAAATAGGGCCTAATCCCTGTCAGTTTTCCCGGAGTCGCTCCCCGTCTCAACCCCTATCTCCCCTCCCCGCCTGTGAGGTAGCGTCACATCAGTGTCGGCTGAAAACGCGAGCTGTGATTTGCCGTTCCGTTCGGTTGTGTCTCCGTCTGGCCTCAACCTCTGCTGACGGCCACTGAAAGCGACGTTTTGTAAGGGCTTGTCACGTCACACCAAAGGACAATGCCCTGTGTCAGACGGCCAATTAGCGAGCGAATTCACTCACGTATTTAGTTCATGACAGAAGATGATAAGGTAGGATGAGGAAAATGCAGCCACCATGGGCTTTTTGGGGCCCTTTTATTTCCAGTCATAGATTAGCTTTTGAAGGGGAAGCATCATATTCAGTCTTTGTCAGTGTGTGTATGTGGTTATGCCTATGATTTATTAATGTTGGTGTGCATTGTTTGGGTTTGCACGTGTATTTACCTTCCACATGTTCCACATTGTTTGAGTTAGATTGAGTTGGAGTCAGAGAAAAATGAGAAGTCAGATTATTCAGTTGCCGAATCTTTTATTGCTGATAACTGAAGCTCAAATTGGATGCCTGCTACGCCAAAAAGAGAAACAAATGAAAACAGTCGAGGAAAAGAAAGAAAGAACTGACTAAACTAGGCAAGATTACCTCCATTTACTGCCCAAAGGTCAAGGCACTATATCTAAGAGTGGGGATCAGTTCAAAAACGTGATTTTCGGTCAGTTTTTGGAAAGCAATGATTTCCAACTGCATTAAATTGAAGGCTGTTTCGAATATTTGAACTTTTAAATGTCTGTTTTATCTCATGACAACATTTCTAAATTCAATTTTGCTCCATCTTAGAAAAAAGCAATGTAAAAAGTACATTTACTGTATAATCCAGTTTAGTCACTGCACTCCACGTTGGTTTTACCTGAGCTCCGGCTGCAGTTACTGCGGTCTGTGACAGCCATCTATTAACCTGTTAAGAACAAGCCTCTATTTTGTGTCTCTGCTCGATAATTAACAGTGTATCTCTGCAACTCCAAGGTCTATTTGAATAATCAAGGTATCATAATAAAGGGAACGCTTGAAATATTTGTTCAGATGTGTAAATATAAGTATATATATAACTGGGTCCGAGTAAATTAAGTTGGCACACAGCATAAATGAATTTATTACAATTTTAGAATGAATATCCATGAGGAATGATGCAGCTGCAGCTTCAGATCTCTAGCGAACCATAGCAAAACATCTAAACATTACCTCTGCCAACTTTTATGCTAATAAAAGTGAATCAGAACAAAATTAGAGAGGTTTTAGTACAGAGTATTCAGGCGGAATCTCCAAATGTGCCATTTTGGCACATTTTGGCACCATCTGTGCCATTTAAAATTTCTCAGGTACCAAACTATATATTTCACTTAAATGTTACCATAGGTGCTCAACAATACCCCAACTGGGCTCCGCTCGGGTTCAACAGGTTAACATATGATTCTATAAAAATAGGTTTACGTGAATTTTACAGTCAAGTCATCATAATAGGCTACACCTCTCAAAATTTGACTTGCAGATTTTTTGTATTTGAAAAACACACATTTCAACTTTCTTAACCTGCACACAGTAAAACAATTAAATACATATACGATGTTAAGACATATATCTTATATAAGTTTGCAAGTAAAGAAAGTAGACAAGAAGAAGACTGTCGTTACAACACTTTTCTGTTGCATTACCTACCTCAGGTAATACAAAGACAGAATACAGTATCTGCATTTTTAAGGTCATAGGTCAAATAACTGGTCATGATTTTAAAGACATGAAAATGAGTAAAAACATAACTGCTGTTCTACCTATTGTGTAGTTTGTGATGACCTTATTCATAAACGTGGAATTGAATTTACACATTTCTGACAATTTCAACAAAAATTGGAAATGATGAACTTTGTAAATGTGTAATTTATGGCATGGCTGCTTTTAATCAGATTGTACAAGTGTACCTAATAAAATGGCCACTGAGCACATACGCCTTTTTCAGGAAAATTGAAGATACAAAAGATAAAATCGGCGTGCTGCATTCAGCAATCAAAACAAAACACCTGCTTGTAAAACACAGACGATGTCGGCAGAAAACCTCCCGACACACTTCCAGTGGACATCGCACCACAACAGAGACGTGACGGAGCTGCAACCCTGCGCAGCTGGATCCAGTGATCCGGGGTTAAAGTAACAACACTTGAAGAAAAAGGTGGAAAAATGCTCCTGTCCCTTGAAGAGTGTTCTGGAGAGTTCAAGCAGCAAAACAGAACAAAAGAAGACACCATAAACAGCCAAAACAACCACTAAATTATGGACATGCGTCTTGAAACAGCACACAGCAGAGCCATGCACGAACTCTCTAATAAACTTGTGTGCGAGGATGAGTTTCGGGAGGTTATCCGACACGAAACAGCAGCGGCGAGGTCAGGAATAACACACTTCCTCCATGGGGAGCTATGGCAACAGTAACTGTAGAGAAGCAGCTGACCTTGTTTGCAGCGAAAGAAGACATTTACATTATCTGAATCCAGCACGTACAGGTGCACACACAGTCTCTCTCTCTGTGTCGCAGAAACACATAATGAAGCTGCATGATTGTCTATCCTTTCACACTTTGTTCACACGAAACTGTACAAAAGTCCAAATTACCTTGATGGATTCACAAAGGCGTCAAATGTAAAAAGCGTCACTCGTCATCAGGGTCACCGACAATGAATGAGCCCTTTCATGTCCGAGCTCGCAGTCAATCTTGTTTCTATGCACGATGCACATCTGAGGCCTCGGTAATTTCCCCCGGCTGCCGCCTCAGATCCGCCCGCGCCATACTGCGTTTTGTATATTCATGTGTGTACCTTCCTATCTTAATCCTAGCTATTACTCGCATGGCTGGCCATGTCAAGGGGAGATTTGCTCACTCACAGTGAATGGGCCAATATTGACAGCACGCCCACCGCATCAGCGATCAGTGTAAGGGCTTAGCGGGCACTAGATTCACAGGTTTGAAGCCGAATTCAATGAGGAGGGCGGTGTGTCGGAAAACAATCCTCACAGGGAATCTATGCAAATGCTAAATGTTACTCTTAGCCTGTCAGGAGTGATAATTTAAAGGCGGTCGCTGTTAACGTATTGATGCAAGTGTCCTACTGCTTCTAGCAATGATATATTGTTCCCATTTTTCTTGCTTTAGACTTGTTTGCATGGTGGTAAAGCTTCATGCCAAAATTCTTAGTGCTTATCTGTCATTTCCTAGGTAGCCAAAATATTTTTCACCATCGACCTAAATCCGTCATTCCTAGTTACAGGGCTAATATCAAACCTCCTTCTTTGCCGGAGGAACACCTGTGCTGTTCTGAAACGTCGCCAATAAAAACTTAAAAGGATTCTGATTCTGGTGTGTGGTTGCTTTCTCCTCTTTTGTACTCATATTGATTTTTTGGTATCCAGCACCTGTCCCACTAGCTTTGGTGGATTTGCATGCAACTACTCAGGCCTATTGACGCACCGTGCACCAGAATTAGCACAAGTATAGCAGGCTGAGATCAGATCTGTGGCCCAAAGCTGACCCAAGTGTTCCTAACTGGAGTTGATAATCAGCCAAAATCCAACCAAAAATACCCCCCAAAGCGTGATCTTGGAGCCATATATGGGTCAGAACTGGCTTAATTTTGGTGCCAGAACACAGCTGAATGTGTGATTATCAAGATTTAAGATGGCTTTTAACTAAGTCCGATACTAATTTCATCATTTTTGAATATCACCTTCCAGTGGTTAACATTTTCTTAGACCAAATGCTGCTAACTGGAGTTGATAATTAGCCGAAATCCAACAGAAAAAAAACCCAAACCTGTATCTTGAAGTCATCTTTGGTGCCAGAAAACTTACTATCAACATTTGAAAATTTCCGATTTTAACTAAATCTGATATTTAAAACAACAGAATTTAATCAATTCGAAATCCATTATTCAGTAATTAGACCAAGCGCTGCACCTGGAGACGATTATCAGCCAAAATCATCCAAAAATACCCCCCAGACCTTTATCTCGCAGGCATATATGGGCCAGAACTTGCTTATTTTTTGGATCTTTGGTGCCGAGACATAGCTAGATGTCCCAACAACCAGCCACAGTTAACCCGACTCACCTGACTATCGAGATATTAGTCAGATTTACCTCAATCTGATACTTTAACAACACAATTTACTCATTTTGAATGGTTGTGGTTGACATTTGCTAATAACTAGAGCCTTTTCCGCACGATTAAAAAATTCTTCAGGTAGATGCTGTGACTGGTTGATAACATTCGTCCTCCATCTGCAGCTTAGCGCCTCATCACATTTTGACCCCTGCACTTAAATAAAGCTTACTTGAGACGGGCTGCAGTCCATACTGAACAGTACCGACAGCTGTCAGGGGTCAACCAGGGTGAGGTCACGTCAGCTAAGGGGGGGTCAAGTGTTTTTGGAATAAATTTGTTGTATTTCTTTCAGTTTGATTATTGGGACGGATTTCCGTGTTCCTAGTAAGGTCACGCCCTTGAGTGTCTTTATTTCAAGGAGAAGAAGGGTCAGCTGTCCTTAGCATGCAAGAGATGGGCACGTGTAGGCTTAATCCACTTTGCTGAAGTGTCCTTGAGCAAGACAAGCTGCTCTGTAGCTAACCCCTGCGACCTGGATTTTTACCCCGAAGTGATTCAGTTCTGTTTCAGCTCGTTTTAAGTCAGTTTTTTTACTTTTCCTTTTCAGTTGAATTCAGTAAGGTAGAAGAAAAACTCTCAGTGGCGTTTATCAAACACAGCAGCGGCGTCTGGAGCAGCAGCTGGCCCCAAACCCCAACCGATCTCTGCCATATAGAGGTCAAAAGTTGACAAGAATCTGACTCCCCTTTCATCCCTCAAACCGGGAGCTTCTCGCTTCATTTTCCAGAGGCATGTCACCACTTCAAAGGTGTTAGCGGAATGATTTGCAGACGAAAGCGACGCCGCTTCTCTCTCTCGGCTGGTTCACAGTTGTCGCTGTCGCACTTTGTTTTGCTTAAATGAAATGATTGAGTCCTGGCTCTGTGACGCCGTTTCAAGGAAAAAAAAAAAAAAAAAAGCCAGCCTCACATCATTACCGGTGACATTAGCAGGTGACAGCAGAGGCAGCAGCCACAGAGCCACCCGATGCACTGAGGGTTCAAAGCGCCTTAGTGGCGTAAACAGATGAGAGGGAAGAAAAAAGTCAGAGAGAGGAGAAGAGAGGAAGAAAGGAGTAAAGTGATAGTTGGCTCGGAGATGATCATTTAAGTCCAGATGTCTGCTCCAAATTTTAACCACAGAAAATGTGACAGTGTGAGCTGTTTTTAGATCATCCATATGTTTGATTTCTCCTTGCAATGAAGCCTCTTTAACCTTACAGGACAGCTTTCAGCATCGCAACTTACAAGAGAGCATCCCTGTTTTGTAATACACGATGTTAAAGCTCTGGATGCTGTGATCAATACTGTATAAAAACCATGTAGGGTTGCATTTCCTCTGTACTTCTCCAATCTCCCAAGTGCAGAGGCCATGTAGTCAGATACTTTAAATTCCCTTAAGACTATTGATTTCGGGTTGCAGGGCGCGGACTCCAGCGCTTCCACAACACAGAAAACTGACCTCGGGTCAGGCAGTGAAGTAAAGCCGCTAAGTTGGACCATGAAGCGCTTTAAATAGTCATATTCATAGCTGAGATGTGTGGTGGTAATTTGATTTGCTGCGGAAAAACAACATGAATGAGGGGCGAGAGGGTGTAGCCATATGATAGTCATATGATAGTGAGAGTGCATTGGAATAACAACCCTTTCTGTGTTCGCAGCGGCGAAGACAGCGTCTTTTGTGTGATGTCGCGAAAAGGGGGCTGAGGGAAATGATGTTATTCCCCAACAAAAAAAAAGACACAATGGGCCCATTCCTCCGAATATTTCCGTGAAAGCATCTCCGAGCAACGTGTTCTGATGTCTGACTGAATGATGAGCAAAGCATGACGCTTACAAAGATGCATTGAATTCGTCACTGGGGTTTTTGGTCTATCCGGCGTCGGCACACAAACAGTAAACAAACTCCTTGTTCTAAGAGCGGGGCGTCTGTTTATTTAGCAGAAAGCGCTCCCCATTAGCGTCTAAATTGCTGTCGGAAATAGAGGCAGTCCACATTAACAACCTCGTCCTCTGTGCATAATGCTCTTGGCGTCAGCGTGCCTTGTCATTACGACCATTTCTGCTCCATTATTTCAACACCAAATCACCAAGTCCCCCTTTCTCGATTCGTCGTCCCCCCCCACCCCCTCCCGATCGCCTCAGTACAGTGGGGCTCGCACTTCAAACTGCTCCAAAATGAGCTTGCTTTGCCAGGCCGGCAGCTAGCCAGACCAATCATCCATCTGCAATAATAGAAATCTTCTGGCTGATGATAGACTGAGGCAATCACTAGGCAGGCTGAGTGGGCTCTTCAGTCTGGCCTCTCCACCCCTGCTGCTGGTTGATAGCAGGGGAGGGCCGGGGGAGGCTGGCACGGGTGTCTGGTAGGTAGGCCTCAGAGCGCCCCGGCTGCCTGGCAGACTGGATGGATACACATGGAGGGTAAAGGGTACAGAGAAAAAAAAAACAATAATTAAAAAAGAGAAGAAATACTCACGGCTGGGAGGATGGAGCACCATATGTTTATCATTGAAAGAGACAGTTTGTTTTGGGGACAATTTTTACATTTTCTCAACTGTCAGACAATAATATTTATTTTTTTAACTACACATTGTAATTTAGTTTTTCTTGCATGTTAACACAACCAGTACAGCTTTAAATTTTGCCCCAAACTTTAATCTGAGCTCTCAAGTCATCTAGAAGTGCATTTTGATTAAGATAAAAGTGGAACCAAAGTGGAAACCGGATATACTGACTTTAAGTCCCTAGTCTGTAAAACTGTAAAAACATTTGAGCCTTCATATCCCATAATGCAGCTCAACAGCATCATTTATGAGACCACCCCCTGCCTGCTAAGCCGTGTCTTCCAAGCGCAACACTCCAAGTGAAGTTCTCCCAAGTGTATATCCATGAATCCTTGAGTTTGGCATTACAGCTGTCACCATCTTGGTTTTTTGGGGGGGGTTTTCGAGCCGGAAGTGCCCATATTTGGGCGAGAAGGTGGAGCTGGGGATGATATCCTGATTGGATCTGACTGAGAACCTGTGGTAGCGACTCACCCTAAAGCAGGGGTCACCAACCTTTATAAAATGGGTCGCCAAATATACTTGAGTAAAGTATATGTGTGGGAAACACTGTGGACACTGGAGACAGTCTAGGTTTAAGGACACTGTGGGCCACCCCTGCCTGCTTTATTGCCCATTTTACTCTAAATGGAAGCACATTTTACAAAACAAACATCCAGTTGTGTTGAAGAAGACTTGAAACTAGAGATTGAGATGAGAAACTCGTCAGGAAACTGTTTAGTGAGGTAATGAAGCAAGTGAGAAGTAGGGTCATTTTCTCATAAGCTTACATACAATCTGACTTCTTTTTGGAACCAGTGGAGTCGCCCCCGGCTGGATATTTGAATGAATGCAGGTTAAGGCACTTCTCCCGACCTTCTCTTGTCATAGAGGTCACAGGTTAAGTAGTACTTCTTATGACAAGTTAGCTCATGTCTCAAAATAAATATCACCATCCAGGGAGATCCATGGTTTTCTCTGGACAGTGATGAGATATTGGTCAACAAGCACAAAATCATTAAACCCCCAAAGTTGGAGAAGTTAAACTTTTTAAGAGGAGACTTGACTACTTGCAATTCACTTCAGCCAATCATTAGTTATTATTGAGTCCTGTGTCCGCTTTAAATGTTCGACCCAGGCCCAACAGCACACAAACTATTTCAACTTGATCCCAGCCTGAAGTCGATATTTCTACATCGAAACACACCCTACTTTCCATCGCCGCTGTCTATTTTGCTTTCTTCTACTTCTACCCCTGAAATATTAAAGCAATTGGTGTAATTCCCACCACAACCCAATGGCCAGATCTTTTGATCTGGTTTCGTTTAGGCACCATCGCTTTTGTGGTTTTAGCTTCATGGTCCTGACAACTCATTAAAAGATATCAGATTTTGTTGCCAAAAACATGGCTGTAAATGTCCCAACAAAATATCCAGTGGTTTCACTCGAACAAATGTTGAAACACTGTCTTGAGCAGTGGTCTCTGGCTTGGCAACCATCTTGCGTACCTGTCGTGACATGGCTGAAAACTGTTCTGATGTCTCGTTAAAAATATCCAGTGGTTTCACACGAACAAATGTTGAAACACGGTATTGGTCTCTGGCTTGGCAGCCGTGTCACCTCCGCCACAAACCCGGCATGAAAATCAGCTCATATACATGCAATGTAAACGTGATATGACACGTAGAAACCCAAATTTGCCCAACCCAATCTGTGTTTACGTAGCTTACCATACAGCAAACGGTTACATAAAAAGAAAAGGCATTAAAGGTCAGTCATGACTCGTTCTGGTTAGGCGGGGCTTTTCATATAAGCAACTGCTTTGAAAATACTGTTTCTGCCTGAAGAGACATTTCATCACTGCTAATCTGCCCCTACAAGTGTTTATTCATGACTGCTTGACTGGAAGGCCGAGCGGCTGGATAGTCATCCAACGGGCATGGCTTCTTTAGATTCTACCAACCTTCTCCTCTTTCATCCCCTCATTATTTCTCTCTCCACCATCCTGCCTCCCACCACATCTCGGCTCTCTCCACGCCCCGAGCACCTCTATCCCTCAATCATCCCGGGCTCTCCACACCTCCACTCCGACCCCGCTCCATCCCTCCATCCATCCTTCCACCTCTCCAGTGCGTTCATCTGCATGGAGAGCGTCTCATTCAGCCCGGGCTAATTGGCTCTAATTAGAGTCATTCAGCAGGGGTTAATCAAGGATGACTTGCGCAGATTATGACTGGTGGGGGGAGGAATCGGAGGCAACAGACAGCCTATGTGCCACACCGGCAGGCACGTATCTCTCCTCCCAACACGGCCCGGGGACTTGGCATAGATAAATGTGTTTAAAACCTACGCCGCAAAATGATGTTTTAGGACATGTAGGCTCCTGAAGAACATCCACCCACTACTTCTATAACGAGTCAAAAAACTTTTATTTTACTTGGTTAAAATGGTGCTCTACTTTTTCCAAATGTGTTAAAATGAAGCCGATCGTTTCATTACCGTCAGCCTCGTTGAAAATGTGATTTGCATCCGTAATATGATATTATCTCTCCCATCCTGAATGACACTTGTTAAGTTAAAAAAAGGTCTTTTAAATATAAGACTGTCAGCGTTTTCTACCTATGTGCACGCTTTTGCAAACGAGGAAGGAGTTTTTAAAACATCTGGTATCGTCTCGTCTGTTATTGCATGACAGCCGGACAGTTTCAGAGAAAATGAGCGTTCAAAGTTTGAAGTTATTTGTGGCCGAGGACTCGAACAATCCGGCTTTTTCATTTGGTTAACTGCCGATTTCTGTGTAGAGGTTAAAGCCGGAGTAAATTTAATTGAATGGAGAACATTTGGAGGACTTTCAGGTTACATCTCACTGCTGTTTCAAGAGCGTTTCAATGGCCATTCTGAACATGAAGCACCCCATGAAATATGAGCCTGTCCTAGTCAGAAAAATGACCATATAGATCGAAAATGAAAGCAGCTAATTACGACCCATATTGACCTTTGTGGTTAGGAGTCCATGTTGGGAGGAGGTTGGAAATTGACAGATTGCTGTCCGGTCTGAAACCAGAAGTCAGTTCTTTAACATCATGTACATACGTAATGTAAGTTACTTAGGTAACGTATGTATGTTTCTCACAGAAGCACAGAAGTAACAAACGTAACGCAGTGATTTGAACCCAAACAGCAATGTTTTCCTACACCTAACCAAACTGCGACAATAAGACGAAGGTCCGGTAAATGTGTAACTGTTATGCTGCAACGGTCATCGGTCAACGGTTTGATCAAGCTGACTCACATCTCACAGTTCTCTGAGATGCCTAAATAGTAAAGAACCATCGACAAATCAGAGTGTCTGCTGTGTAGAAAGACTTATTATGTCAGGTCACCAAAGTCAATGTGCTGGAGATAGATGATAAATCAATTAGGCAGCAGACAATTCTTATAACTGATTAACGCGTCTTCTCTTCAGCAATATTACCCAAACTTGTCTGGTTTTATCCTCTCAGATGGGAAGGTTTGCTGCATTTCTTTTTAGCTTAAGCTCTATTTTTCTACCAAACAATTAATTGTCTAAGTATAGCATGAGAACCACGAAGGTGTAAATTGTCCCACAACACAGAGGACTCGGGAAGACGTCAGTCAAAGCTCCGGTGTCTGTACAGGCCCACACAGTCCTGAGAGGAAGTCTCATCAACACCTCTGGTGGTGTATCACAGGAGGTGTGCGTGACCTTTAACATCATTTAAACAATTCAAATATCGGACATTGTACAACTCTCTGGCTCCACACCTTTTTTTTTTTTAGTCTTGTGACCCTTCGATACAAATCAGTGTCTACTTGTCAGTGAGCTCTGGGCACTTGAATCAAAAAAATGATTTTCCTTCATTCACACTGTTTAATTCTGATGCTTTTTAGGTGCCGGAAGAGGTAAAACTATACAAAAACAAGTCCGGAGAATATCAGTCGTGATCCAGGAAATTGTTATGTATGTTATTCTACATAGCAAGGAAGGAATATGGGAAAATATTTGATCCTGCCTATGCAAAACTGACCGATGGGAGGGGAAAGTTTGTTTTTTTATGGTTTGTTGGAAGCGGCTTTAAAAGAAAAAACACAACAACAACACAAACACACAGCTGACAACACAAAGATGATTTTTTATTGTATTTTTGTTCACATTTTAGTCATCTTGGCTCTAGAATAAGTAGAATTAAGTAAGTCAATATTAAAAAAGCACATTTTAAGCACAAATGTTTGAGTCGTTGTCGCTTTGGACTGGATTGTTGTTGTGTACACACACCTGGAGCGGCTGTTATTAGCTGTTGTCACATTATTATCCTTGCCTCGCCAGGCGATGGCTTCCTGAAGCTCGAGCTGGCACACACGCCTCTACTCTGTCATTTAAACCATCTTTTACTCAACTCAGAAGAAAAAGGGCCTCTAATAATTATCCAAACGATGGACTGAGCGCTCCTTTTAACACTGCGAGAAGGTTTTTCATCGCGGCTCTATGAAATCACCTCCATGTTTTCATATCAGGAGTAGTATGCACAATGCAATATCACAGGTCTCTTTATTGCTTTGCCCTGTTCTTATATAAAGAGACCTGTGGTAATTATTTAGGAGGGGCCGTACTGTACTGAGACCCCTCTGGGACTGGAAACATTATGGCTCACACACACACACATTCACACACACACACTAGAATACTGGACAGAGAGTAATGGCCCAACCCGAGGTGGTAATGGCTTCTCTTTCGGCGTGCGAGTGTGTGCGCGGCGGCGTACGTGTATTCATCTGAGCATGCTCCTACCGAGTCTATTTGATGTGACTAGTCCATTAGATTTTCAATGGGCTCCCACACCGTAATCCTGAATACACGGAGGGTTTTTTTTTTTTTTTTTTTCTTCATCGGAACTGCCCCCACAGTACAGATTGCTCCTGTCACTGTTGAAGCAGACAAATTCGCCCTCATATCCTCTGCATATGGGATGGGATTGTCTCGTTATGGCCCCCTTTACGTTCCCCCACGGCAACATTAGCCGGCGGCTGTAAAAAGACTATTAGGATCCAAATCATTCTGGGCCGAAGACGGCGAAGGCTGAGAGAAGTTAGCGAGGGTGGAAAAGGAGACGTGGAAGGAGATGAAGTAAGAGAGCCGAGGATTAGGTGTTGCTCGTTGTCAGTTCAGAGACCTCCAGCATGCACACATGAACTCTCTACACACACATATATATATTTATATATATATATATATATATATAAATATACGCTGCACGCTCGCAGACTCTCTGCAGCAACGTAGCCATCCTAATCCACCGCAGCCAATCAATAAGCACTTGACAGGTACTGAAATACAATATAGAGAACAGCACTAGCCCGCTGGTTCTTCTGCTCCATTTAAACTGCAGTTTGACAGCTGAAGAGGGAAGCAGGGGGGAGATGCATTTGGGAGATGTCTCGATCGGCCCTGACACGGGGCACCTATAGAGGAGCAGGAAATTAGGCTGCACACACAGACTGCAAAAACCTCTGTTTTATCCAGTTATTTTTGTCGAGTATTGAGTCCCGAAAGTCTTTAAAAAGGGCTTTTTTTAATTCACGTTTCCTCGTTTTAAGAATTTGCTTGAATCAAGTGTCGTTTTGTTGCAGATTAGCGCACTTATTTGTCAAATTTTGTCTTCTTTTGAGTGTTCACACGCACAATGCCGACGGTTACATGAAGCACACCGACTCAGCGGCCAAGAGGTTAGAGCGCAGAGCTAACGTCGCGAGAAGAAACTGTCAGACTCTCTTTGCCAGTTTGACAAACACGACAGGGCTTAGGGATCTTAAAATATTCCACACATCAGGAGCGACCCAGTGGCTCGATTTATGGAGTGTTCCTCCATTCGGCCACAGCGGGCCAGGGTTCGAATCCACCCTGTGTCACCCCCACTAACTCCCTTCTCCTATTTCTTGTCCTGCCACATTAAAGCCAAAAACAGAAATGAAAGACTTTTAGACACACATGCCGACACACACACAAACATCGCCGTCTGGCTCAGTGGCCGAGAGGTTTGAGCAGAGGGCTCATGTCCAGGCGCAGGATCACAAGAAATGGCCCCTCTCATCCCATTTCTTTGGGCCATTTCTTGTCCCATCACATTAACGCCAAAAAAAAACTTAAATCATGCTCCACATCCACTTTAATTTTATACACACATACTGACACACACATAAAACATTGCTGTCTGACTGCATTTTCTAGTTTAAACTACAATTTAAGAATGTTTTGTATAAGCGCAACAAGCTGTGCCGTCTGACCTTCACGCACTTTGACTTGTCATAGCGGGAAAAGCACAGGTGTTATCAGTGACATTAAAGATGCCTCTGTTCTATTTAAGTAAGCCATGTCGGGGTGATAGCGATGCAGCTTGCTGGGATTCAATTGAATTAATTGTATTATTTACACCTGTGCTCTTCTGACTGCGACGTGCCAAAATGTCAGCCGTGAAAAAAGGCCCATTACACGCCCTGCCGCTCAGTCGGCTAGGCTATTTTTGTTGCGTTTGCTAACTCGGAAGGAAACGAGCTAACAAGCCATTCTGAATGGATAATTATGTAACGAAACCGGATGAAAAGTAATTTGGGATAAAGAGAAAGGCTGTTTGTTAACGCGGTGAGCTGAGCTTTACGGTTAGCTTGTCGCATGAGGTTGCAGAGGACCAGCTGGAACACCAACGTACCTTTTTCACGACAGCACAGGCGAAACAATTTTAACGCAAATTTCAATCGATTTTTGAGAAATATGCCAAATAAAAGCTTTAACGCAGAACGCTTGTTTCCATCCACTTATGTTATTCAATTATTAGGAGTTAATTCATCGAGACAGTGGCGCTGTCCAATTGAAAACCGTTGTACTATTGCAGAAGAAGAGGGCGGAACAAGATGACGTTTGTTTGTTAAAAAGAGCAAATGCCAGATTGGCGAAGGAGTGGTGCAGGTATCACAAAACAGGACCTTTGGATCCAAGGGAGGAAGGGTGAGGAGTAATGAGGAGCGGAAACAGCTGATCAGTTAAATGTTTGCTACATCAGAACCTATTCAGAAAATGTGTTTCCATGTCACGTTAGGCACATTAACACTTTCTGGAAAAAAAAAACACCTCAAACATGTAAAGATTTTGTTTTAATTTGACCGTTTCCATCAACCTTTCCTGACGCGACACTTCTATTGAACGTCTATTGTAATTGGTTGACGGACACACAGCTGATACAGTTAAGAATCAGCCTCCAAATTGTATCTAAATTCACTCAAAGTGCTTATAATGTCAGATTTGTTCGAACTCTGCTTCTTTTTTTTGACACATGGCACACACAGGCCGGATTATATGCATGAATCCATGCGTATACACCTGTGAAGATACCTGGTTACCACCAATTAAGTCTTTTTTTTTTCCAAAAGAAAGACAGAAAGAAAAAGGGAAGAAAGAAAGCATCCCTAATTGTTTTTCCAACCCTTTTTCTTTCCCTCTGTCTCCCGTGGCAGATGAGGATCCGGTGCTAATGTCCCTCTTCCATCACCGCTCCTCTCCAGCTGCAAAACGCTGATTGGAGCCAGAGCCCGCCCCGTGATTGCACACTCTTATTGGGAGCTAAAGGAAAAAGAAGAAAAAAAAAACAGAAAGCAAAAAAAGAAAAAAAAACATTTAATTCATTCTGCCTATCTCTCCTTCCCCATCTTCTAGTGTTTTGCGAGGTGGAAATTGGAAACGCCCCGCAAATGCGTCGGGGAGGACATCCCAGACCGAATCGAGGTGCCATTACCCCGACGGGTGAAGCACAGTGGGGCTGAAAAATCTCCGGCTTGCTCCCTCTCGCTCAATGATTGTCTCATCAGCGGGAGTAATTTGGGTTTCTGGTTATCGCGTCATTTCTGATGCCGACGAGGGGAGAGCCGGGGAGAGGCGTAATTACTTCTCTCGGCGGACGGAGAGCAGATGAGGAATTGGGGAGTAATTAATAACTGGCTGCTACCCTACTGGAGTAGATGCTACCTCCCAGCACCGCCGCCGCCGCTGCCGCTGCCGCCTCCTCCTCCGAGAACAGACTTTACTCACTGTGAGAAACGAGTGGGAACATACTCCAGTAGCAGCCTGATGGATCAGCAACAGGCATTTCAAAGAGGGAGAAAAAGAAAAAGAAATGAGATAGCAAGGTGAGAGTGAAAGAGGCGGGGGTGGAGGGAGCAGAGGGAGGAAGATGAGACGGAGGAGTGATGGGAGCTGAGGAGGGGAAGATGGGGGATGAAGTGGATGGATGGCGAGGGGGGGGGGAGATTGGCCTCGGCTTTAGTGCACCTGAGAGGCTTGGGGAGAAGGGATGAGAGGTGCACAGGTGAGGGAAAAGATGCTAGGTTAGTCGAGCACATGCATTAAACAGGAGTCTTTTGATAAGAGGCTGTCAAATGGGCCGTTTCTGACAGAACATATTACAAAAGGATACACTCCTCCTTTTCTTACTGACCGTTTTCATTTCCTCACCTGTGTTTGAATAATGTTCGCCTCTTCCGCTCCCTTCTCCGCCGTGCATAGATTAGTTTCGCCGAGCTCCCTGGCAACCGCCTTCACAACGCTGCCAGGCCTCCCTATCTTATCTCGTCCGTCTGAGGCGTGTCGCTTCAGCCTTGACAACACGTTAGCCCGCACTTTACTGACAAACATGCCTCTGTTTTCCTCCCCGCAAGAAATTTGTTTTAGTATTTTTATGAGAATCAACTTTGTGGGAGTCTTCTCATTTTCATTCCGCACCGCCTCTGTCTCCTCTTTCTGTCTAATAAGATCTCGGTGGCGGCGGCGGCAGCGACGGTGGCGGCGCATCTGGTGTCGGGCTGCCAGGGACAGAGCGAGATGATCGGCGCTTGTCAAAATGCAATCTGGAGGCTTAGGTGAAGTCAACAAGATGAGAGACCGTATCTGAAGGCCGGGCGGCGATGTTTACCTGTCTGTCTGGGGGTGTGACACGCACAAACACACACATAAATACGCACGGGCGGCGATAGCGATCTACCGACCGGGAGCGCAAACACTGCCCCGATAGCTATCGCGCACAATCGTGCGCAATGAAGTACACACACTGGACATGCATATCCATTTAGCACATACGAGAACACACACAGTGACGGTTATCTTCTGCACAGGAGCACAAACAGAAGCTGATAGCAATCCCAGGTACATGCGCACACACACACACTCTCGCGCTGTGATTGACCGTTTTCACAGCGCCCGAGTGACTCTTCATTCGTGAGATGCATAGCCGCACTATAATATTCAAAGACAAAGCATAAAGGCTCATTGAGGATCGGCGCAGATAAAGCGGCGGTCGGACAAAGAGGAGCCGAGAGGCAGAGCCGGGGAAAGGTAAATGAGTTTGAGTGCGCTGAAGAGGTTCACATTGTTACAGGCCGGGGCCGATCAATCACACTCATCAGGGTCTCTGAGAGGGTTTGTTAACGATTCAGGAAGCCCCATTTTGACCATTAGCTGAGTCTTGCTCGATTGCTCTGAGTCCGCCTGTACCAGGGGTAGGTATTAATGTGAGTACACCAGTGAAAAGAAGTTGTTTTTTTAAGGGAATGACTACTTTTCATCTTCCCCCTCCTCCTTTGCATGTTACTTGAGTACATTTTTGGCTCAGTTATCTCCTTTTACTTTGATATCTTTGTTACAACTAGTCTCTACAGCAGAGTTGCAAGCTACCTGCAAGAAAAAGAAGCACCACATGTCTTTTCGCATGACAGAGTACAACCCCGAACGAAAGGCAGCTTCCAGGGTCGATCCGTGGTCACATCTGGACACGTATGAATGAAGTTTTGTAGTCCACAAACAACTGAAGGAGCTGAGGACCTGTATTAAAAGTTGGCCACCTGTTGACTTAAATCTCAAAATAACTAGGGGGCTACGTAACCGCTAACTTCTGCTAATTGTAGCTACAGTTAGGTAGTTAGCCATGCAGCTAGTGGCCCAGGCTGTAAACGCGGGGCACCAGGCAAGTATTGGTGTTCAAGGGAGCTTTGGAAAAATGAAAAAATATTAAAATGGAAAATGATTTGTACTAATTTATTAACCAGGTACTCTTTCACTTTTACTTGGGTCTAGATTTTCAGCCTCCATTCTTTCCACCAATCAGAAGGCTTTCTGTAGATCAGAGCTATCCAAATGGGAGCTGATGGATGTATGATCCTCTCCTTTCTTTTCCACAGGAATAAAATACATCCTTTGACCTTTTTTTTTGCTGCAGTTTTATTCTGTTCGAGGAATAACGTTGAGTAAAGCACCACTCAGAGATCATCATCTACCTCAGCAATTGAAATACCTAATTTGATCTACAAACACTGCCTTTTTGCAGCTCTCTTTCCTTTTATATAGGTATTTGTGTTTTGTGCGCAGCCAGTTCCCCTATGGGTCACGATGATGACGCCAGGTGTGGTTGCTAGGAAATTTTGTGACGCAGCTGCTTGTGAGGGGGGTGGGGGGTGGTTCAGGAGCCCTGCTGAAAATAAGCACCATCGCGGGGATCTGCGAGCTCCCGATGAGCAACACTCCGTCAGGTAAGAGGAGGTCTGCCTGTGTTTGTTTCTCTGCCTCCTCCTCCCCCTCGCACCCTCTATCTGTTGACAACACCTGTGGAAAGCAGCTGGCCGGGAAGCAGGGTGCTTTGCATGGTACACGCAGGCAGAGGGGGGCTGGGTAACCCCGCTGGGGTTACAGGGATGTTTCACACCATGACAACAGTCAGAGGCCCCGCTGCTGATGCAACCGGCCACATGGGACACGGAGACGGGAGGAGGGGGAGCAGGGAAAGGTGTTTGCATGTGTGAGTAGGTGTTTTTGTGTGTGTGTGTGTGTGTGTGTGTGTGCGGAGGTGAGATACCTGCATCTGTTAAAGCAGAGGAAGAGGTGATATCTTCATGCAGTATTAGACAGATGGAAGAAGATATAATTTACGTGGGTGTAGGGGGCAATTATTTGAATACTGATTGAGTATTATCTTATGAAACCAACTCGTTCTGATGCAACAGCTTTTCAAAATAAACTCATGGTGAAATAAGTTGACTTTTTAAAGGTTGTATTTGCTGAACACCCTGAGATTAATCTAAATGCTGATGACTCCTGATATAACTCTCCTCCCTCTCTCCCTCCCTCCCTATAATTCATAATTAGGACCTCTCCTAAAACCCTGAAGAATGAATAATGAGTGAATTAATCCTTTTTATTTCAGTTACATACATTACTGTATGAGACACAAGGATTATTTCACACATATTTCGCACAATCAATTACCGAAAAAGGAATAGGCTGAAGCCCAAAGCTTATTTTTGCCCATCCTACACCATCATCACTGAGTCCGTTCCATAGTTTGACTCCCTAAACTGAAAAACAACATGTATTTCATGTTGGTTCTCTCACTTTGCATGTTTCAAAGATAAACAACTCAGCAGACAAGAAGGCTTTCTGTCAAAGAAACAATATCTAGACATTTTAAGGTGCAGGACAATTTAAAAAATTGGAAGTTTAGTTAAAGTACACGTTTATCTGGAGACGTAATGTCTAAGGGTGGCCTGTAAGCAGGGGCGCCCCCAGAAATCTTTGGGGATGGCCACCAAAATTTGTATCTTATTTTCATTATTGGCTTACTGTAAATAAATAGTACCTGATGCTAAATATCAGTTAAAGGTATATTATTCATACAGCACTAATTGCTGAGAAGCATATTAGGCATATACAACTCACTAGGGGAGGTGAGGGGGCACTTGGAAAGGGGGAGAGGCACTAGTGAGGTGGCCAACAATTGTATCAAGGGGGCCATGGTCACCCCTGTCACCCCCTTAGGGGCGCCATAAAAATGTCCATAACAACTTGAGTTAGGTTGTGTACTTTCGTTAATTGGTGGTAGGTTTCATTCGTTCCCCTGTTGCTATAACTTCCGGGAGAGTCTGAGAATGAAGAAGGAGGTCAATAAAACTTGAAAACATTACCTTGTCCGTGAACATTTCTTTCGGAGCCATGTAGGTCTTTTTTCTTTGGCGATTGTGGTTGTTTAACAATCAAGACAACTCCCATGATCCCACACTACTTGCTTCTTTTGTTTTAGTTGGACTGATGACTGACAGAAATAACCCCAAACATAAGGCAAATTATTTGGTGGCAATACTGTCCTCCCAAAATATTCCATCCATACACAAACTTACACCCTTAATGTCAAATATCTGAATTGTAAAGAAGCTGCAGGACAAAAGCAGCATACAAAGAAAAGAAGGTACAGTGCACACACTAAATAATGCAAGGTAGCAAAAGTTTAATGATGCAAGCTGATGTTCTCGAGGCTGAGACATATGCTCTGTAGCCACAACATCCCTAATTCAATCCCTGCAGGAGACCTTTGTTGCATGTCAGTCTTTGTTTTCCGTCCGTCTGTCCAATAATGTCCAAAATCATCATAAATAGCAGTTATCTTTACAAAAAATTGTCGCTACACCTTTATGTTGTTGTTGTTAAATGAGATTTCTAGGAAGGGAGGTCTCAGACGTATAATCAGCAGCTCATTTGCGCCGTCCCCTCATTTTTGCCACCACTTTCCATTACCGGAGACATTTTCTGAGCTGTTAACCTTGCAGGAGCATCTTGTTGGCTATAAACAGCAGTGATCGGTGTCTTCTTGCTGCAGGAAACATAACTTTTGGGTAACTGGGAGAACAAAAATCTGCATGTAAATTGGTTTAAAACTGATCTCCTTTTTGAAGAAACAATATTGTTGGAAGACATTAATGTAAAATTCAAATCTCCTTCCTCGTCAGTACGATAAGACCTCTACAACAAGACGCACTATCTGATGTAATATTGCTCGCTCACCGGCACCATTAGACTGCAGATTTAGCAATTGATTTCAGCGACAACTCGAGCCCAACGCCGGTCTCTCTTTGGCAGGTAAATCAAAGACCGTGGCTTGTTATCAGGTTTCATATGCAGCTTGAGGATCAGCGGTATGTAGTGTAATAAAGCAGGTGCTCAGTGGGAGAGCTCTGACGGTATTACTGCCGGTGCGCTGGGTCAGGCGCAAGGCTCACGGGCTCGGATGCATAACTTACTGGCGCGTATGCATGTAATAATATAGAGGGCTGATACAGAAATAGACAGGGCCACGTTAATATGAACACAGCTTATGCACATACCACACGTACAAGGAAAAATCGACATGTGCTTTAGATTGTCAGGAAACAAATATTTAATTCATGAAGATTTAGAAAACTCTGGAAACAATCATGGCTACTCCTATCACACCATCATGCTGAAATATCGCTCAGTCCCACCTCCCCCCTCCCCGACTTGCCCGACACGACAAATCCCCCTGGCCGGAAATCCAATCCCGCCTCTGTGTGACCGGGGAGGTACCGTGACGGATGGCTTGTAAGCATCCCACCATGTTTCATCAAGCCTTCTTCTCTCTTTGTCAGGCCCGGAGACTGAAGACTTCCATGCAGCGTCTCACCTTAGGGACGCGGCTGTGTTCAATAATTCAGTGGCTGTTGCTCCAGTCCTGTGGAGAGCGCTCATCAGTGACCGATGAACATCCCTAGTGAGCCCCAGCTCCATCCCGGAAAGGGCCGTTTCTTTTTTTTTTTTTTCAGGTGGCAGCAGTGGACGGTAAATTCAACAGCTAATTATCATAGTTCCACCATCTGTGTTATTTCTTCTGATTATTACTGACTTACCTTTACGCTCTATCACAGCCCAGAACCTGTCAGGCCCTTCCCACAAAAAGAAGCTTTTTTAAGGGTTTCAGTGGTTCAATCACACCTAAACTACATTTTAGGTCATGGAAAAAAGATACTTAAAAAATCCAATTTCAGTTTTTATGTCTGAACAGGCAAAAACGGAAATTTTTGGAAACTGACCATGGCCAAAGATGTGCTTCAGGTGTGCTGATTGATTCACGACGCCAAATCATGCTTTGATTAGCTCATTTTCTTTTGCGACAGCTAAAAAGGTAAAAGTTGACGATGTTGTTAACCCTGATTAAAAAGTCGGGTGAGACAAAACTTGAGTGGTTTCAGGGAACGTACTGCTGCAGCGACAAGTCTGGGACAAAATCACTTTGTAATAGAGGGTATCAATATGTTGTCTGAGCAATAAAATACAACATATGTTCTTTGTAGCATCAATGTTGTTTCAAGATGATTACCTCAATGCTCATGACGGGACCAAAGTCGACTTCCCAAGGAAATAAGACCGTCTGAGAGGTATGCGAATGTAGAAGACATGTTACAGTCTGTCTTTAATGTTGTGAAAAAAGTGTGACACACAGGCATCACAGTATAAGATTATGTTACTTGACGAAACTACATAACGTACAATTGCAGGTACCCTGTGCAGTTGTTGACCGCAATTTCTTCCTTAACAAGAAAACTCCACAGAGCGCCTTTAACTTGTTAAATTACAGCCTCCTGGCATTTGTAATAACAGTTTTTATCTTAAAGGAAGTTAGCCTTGCGTTAGTCTCACCTGTTTGAAAATTTCAGCTGAATAACAGCTCTGGTAATAAAAAATAAAAAAAATGTTCATGCTCTTTCTCAGTCATGTCACACACTCTCCTTTTCAAGCTCTTAGAAGCCAATTTTGGGACCACAGATGGATTTTCTCTGTTCGCACTTTAAAGACTGTCATTTCACTATCATCGAGCATGACTTTCGTGACGGACGACTCTGGAAAATTTCTGTTTCGTTCCAAGTTTCTTAAAAAAAAATCAGAAAACAGGTGTTTTAGGAGAGACATTGGTCTTATAATTAGCGCCATCTTTAAGCTTTGTTGTACAACAAAGAGGCAATATCCTCCGGTCAGTGATCATTGATCTGTCGAAGGTTTTACGGTATGTTGAGTTGCCGAGCCCAACAATAAGCCAAAGTTCATCCCACCATCTCTTCTTCTCTCTGAACCCCTGCCGCCTGATTCTCAAGCTGCAGGATTTGGTTCTTGTGGGAAAGGCGCTGCAGAAGGGAAGGCATCAATTGACAGACAGATGGAAGGAGACAAATAGAGAAGCGGCCGGGCAGACTGGCAGAACCGGGACGACATAAAGGTTGACCAATTAATCGTCACCGGTGAGGTTTGAGTCCTCTGGGCTTTGGGAGTATTTCAAAGGGAGTTGGAGGTTAATGTGCATCTGTGGTGAGCACACAACAGATAAAGCCTCCTCTACTGGGTACATCCTGAAAATCAATGCTCTGCTTGGCTCACCTCAGTCTGATTCTTCTTTTTCGAGGCTGCTTGACTGGCAGGGTGGTCAAAATTCTTTCAGTAATACTGCCAGGAAAGTTTGCTATACATTACACCTTACTCCCACAAGAGCGATATTGAACTGGCATTACATTCGGGATGGGAATTGCTTGCCGCTTTCAGTTATATATATTTTATAAGTCTATCGGGTCGTGTTTCTTTTCCCGAGTCTTCAAAATGGCCACAGTGGGAATAAGGTTAATTCTTAATGATCATATCTTCCTTTCTTGCTTGCACATGCACACATTTTGTGGTCTTTGCAATAAGGAGTCCTCCCCCATTCTCCGGCTGTCCTGCAGGGAATTTGGACAGCCATAACTTCTTCCTCTGCCACTTTTTATGTGCCATCTCTTTAACAAGGCCAGTGACCAGGGAAACAGCCAGCCAGGGAACCTGGCAGGAGTCCTAGGTGACATGTTGGACATCGTTAGCACAGTCCGGGTGGAAGAAGAAGGGAAGGGAGATGGAAAATAAGGCAAGCAGGGAGGCAAGACGACATAAAGGAGCTTGGGGAGAATGTGGGAAAGGAGGGAAGAGGGAAGAATGACCGTAGTTTTAGTAGGTAGTAACAAACCAGAGAAAGATCCGCCTAATGAGCATTACTACTTGGATTCAAATCACTGTTCAAGGCTAAAAATTCCCAAGAAACAACAAGAAAGAATAAAATGAAAACCACTTGAAATATTTTTACTCCCCTAGAAGATTATTTAAAGGCCAGATTTCTAAGATCCAAGATTGATTGTTGTGTCTCATCCCCTCATTTGGGGTGGTGGTTGACCTGATCTACCACCCCAAAGCGTCAGTATTTGACGAGTTGGGATTTGGCCTCAACAATCAACTTTCCTACTAAACTGAACTTTTAACATGATTAAGCAAAAAAGATTTGGACTTAATCAGAGACGAAAACAACTCAAGTAGAAGGAGATTTGTTGAGTGGTCACATTTACTGAAAGGGAATGAGACTATCTTACAAACTGGACCTTGAAAGAAACACTGGAAAGCTGATGTTTGGAGATAGATGGCCTTCAATGGACAGCATTGAGGACTGGAGCCAAATGCTGCTGCAATGCCTGAGCAGCCCAATCATAGCGTTACATTGGGAGTCAAAAACAAGCTTTGTTTCCACATTACTGGCCAGAAAAAGGGTTGCGACCCATGTCAAGCGTACAATGCAGGAACAACTGCACATGCACGATAACCGCTCTCGCTGCTTTGTTCCCACTCAGCTGCCAATCTCCCTCTGTAGATCTATAGGAGACACATAAGGCACATAAAACACACACATGCACACACTCGCGGGGGCTCTTTCCTCTCCGGTCCAGCAGTGTTTTCGCAGTAGAGAGCAGAGGAAACAGCATGATCTAAATAGCTCATTAACTTTTGATGACTGGGTCCTTTGGCTGTAGATCTTGAAAGCAAACGGGAGCCAGCCTCCTTATGGCTATTGATTCAGCAACACCCCCCCTCTGCACGTCCCGAAGAGGGCTACGAGGGACTCCAAATTATTCATGCCAGGATCTGTGCATTTGTTAATGACCGATTGGGACATTGTGTGTCCTGGGCGGTTTGTAAAGCACAAACGACACCACTAACAGCTGTTTCATACAGTATTATGGTACGATCACACTGAGAGTAATAATCATTATGAGCAAATGAAGAATATTCAAATTTACTACCATTAAAACAAATATTGATCTTTGCATTATTTGCTGCAGCATTACTCACTGGTATTGACATCCGGTTTCCAAATTATGCCGTGTTCTTGAACCTTTTTGGTGCCCTAAAGACAAGCGAGGTCTACTGTTGTTTCCTTTCTAACCTCAGATTATTAGATCAAATCAGATTGCAATGAGACACTGTTGTTGTAAATCTCTTTGAGTCTGGTAAATGGGACTGTGTAACATTTTTAGGAACTTTGCCATCCGCCCTGTCCATAACATAAAACCAGAAGTGCTTACATCAAGACAAAAGAGGACTGGCTTTAAGAGGCCTAACAGCCAGGATGACTATAATCACCAACAGACTTATGGGAGAGTGTCATGGGGATCCAGTCCTGCAGAAGCTGGTGAGTTGAAACACTCAACGAGGACTAACAGAAACATCCTCAAGTCAAATATGCAGCATGCATTTTAAGCAATAGCAATAACATTTTGAGCGTAAAGTGGTATTCATACTCGACATGAGAGGATAAAAGCAAACTTCTACTTTACCTTGTTTCATTAAAAACTGGAAACTACTCCTGTAAAACATTTGCATGTGGGGAGAAAAGCTCTGACATTAAAAGGCTAAATCTCCGCTAAACGAAGAGGTTAGTTGTGGTTGCTTGTTGAGGTTTGCACCACTAGGGTTAGCGCTGGGTAGGGGGCTCGGGTTAGGGGTTCAGCAACCAGTTTAACGCTAGGAGAACTTGATTTAGTGGAACATTTGCACATGTGGAGACAAAGCCTGGCATTAAATTACTAATTCTTCACAAAAGAAGAGGTAAGAGCTGCTAGCTTGTTTAGGCTTGTACCATTAGGGTTAGGGACAGGGTATTTTGAAAATACTAAAACGCAGATAGCACAAGGTTGGAGAATTACACCAACAGTCTAAATCCGGTTAATACTAAGCCTCTCTTCAATTATGACTGATGTTGTCTTTATTATCAACTCTCTGCACTGGCATCACCTGCAGCACAATCTTCATAGTGGTATCATAATGGTATCTTCATAGCTGCTAACAGCCTGGACGTGTAGATAGAATACATTGCGAGGAGCTAGCTGGCTATATCTAGCTGAATGCTAGCCAGTAATTCACAAAAGAAAGTCAAAAATGAAAAAACAGTCAGAAAAATGTGTCCAGCTGTCTGTTAAGAACCAGTGAACTAGTATTGCAGCTGTATTTACTGCTTTATTTCCTGTATCTACACTGGACTTTGAGCAGTCCAAGATCTTGGACCCTTTAGTCCAAACTAGCTGGCACGGAAAGCCCCACCAGAAGCAGTTTGGACAATAAGCCCAATGTTACGGGTTATTTGCATGAGAGCGGGAGGGGGGCTAATGCTTTTGTTGGAATACCAAACGGAAGTGGTGTATGTAAATTTGGATTAGGCGGATAAGGCCTCCGTCAGCTTCAATAAGTATTGTTGCTATTGTAAGTGTGTGAGTGTGTGTGGACGTGTTTGTGTGTCAGCCAGTGGCTTTAGGCTGAAGAAATGCATATAAATGAGCTCTTTACCTGCAACTACCACTTCAATTAAAGGCTGCACTTAGGCGAGCTCATAACTGTGTGTGTGTGTACTTTATGAACATATGTCTCTATACGCCTGAGGGGGAAGACCAATCCGTGCTTTTAAATCACACCTTGAACTGCCTGATGACCGCGGGCCGGCTGGCTCCGTGTCCGAGGATGATAGTGCCGCTCTGTGACTCAACCTATATCTGCCGTTGCGTTTCCCGGCATCACGTTCCGCGCGGCGCCAGGGGAGAAAGAGCGAGGGACCAAGGAAAGCACTGATAAGGCGTGGAGCTAGTCGTGTAGAGGGTCAGTGCAGCGCAGAGATAGGGCAGCTACATGGCAAAAGGAAGCCAAGCGTGACCACTTTCTTACTCTTTCACTCATCCGCCTTTCCTTCCCGTCTCTCCACCCCTCCGGTCATCCTCAATACGGTCTTGTTATCTCACGCAGCACTGATGGCTGCTGCATGTGTGTGTCGGTGTGTGTTTGTGTGTATCTTTGCCTGCATTTGTGTATGAATGGGTGCACGCGGGCCTGCCATTTTGTCATCCCTGTGTTCAATTCCCCTTAAACATCATTTCAGCCACCACAGCGAGCACAGAGGCGTCTTTTTCGGCATGAACAAAAAGTCAGGATGAGACGAGGTAAAGCCCCTGCATCGATTTTATACCCACTCCTCGGCTGCAGCTGTCCTTGAATATAAATGACGGTGTTTCAGCCCACTCCTCTCTGCGAGGCACCCAGAATTCTTTATGGCTATCATAGCGAGGATCTCCCTCATTTTCTAAGCTTCCCCAAACCTGCTCCTCTCATATCCCCACAGCAACCGGAGGATAGACCTCGACATCTGCCTCATCACTGAAACTCATTTTGACGCCCGAGAGGGGAGGCAAACTAAGAGAGAATTTGATCTCTGAGTCTCTGGGAGCGAGTCTTCTAATCTTTCCCCCACCAATCCGTTGGGGCAGGGACACTTACAGTACAACTCAATCATCTCCAGTGGCGGCTTTGATTCTCTCGCTCCTCTCTGCTGATTTCGCATAATCACACGGTAATGAGGTTGGCTGCGGTGCGCTGGCGTGGCCCCGGCGCGCGGCTAGCTCGCGCTCGCATGTTAAGGGGCTGCAAGGAGGTTTTAGTTAAGAGGAGGAGGAGGAGGAGGAGGAGTTGGAAGGAGTGGAGGGAGAAAAAGGTCTGGAGCCCCCTACTTTGCGAGCACATTTGTTGGAAACACAATTACACAGGCGCACAGAAGCATACCGGGCTCCACAATGATTTCTCCATTCTCCAGCTGGTGGAGCGGCTAATTTCCTTAGCAGCTAAGTACTTATAGATTGCCCTGTAACAGAAGCTCGCGACAATGGAGCTGAGCCCAACGGACGAGGGCAATGTATCGCATGATTGTTTCTGCCTCATATCTGCCATAAAGTGGAGCTTGTTCTCATACAAGAGCCACGCTAGCGAGTTACACACTCAGTAGGTAAACATTCAGGCTGGGGGTCTGATTTTCTGCCAAATAAGTGTTTGCTGATTTCACCGCTACCTGAGCAGAAGTACAGGGAGTGGATGAGATGACAGGAACAGCACCAACATAATGTGATTCAATACAACTCAGTGTTTTCAAGGGAATGATTGTGTATCTGTGGCAGGTAGTGGTGGTGGTGGCATGGGGGGCGAGTTGCATTGTGGGTAATGTAGGCAGCAGGTTTTGAAAAGAAGTCCACTGGTCTAGCATTGTACTCCTAGACGGAGATATCACCTTTTTTTATTCCACACATTCTTCTTCTTTTTCAAAATCTGGAGCATACATTACCCACAATGCAACATAGCCACAGAGTGACATCACTGGAGGCAGTTTATCAGATTACATGCAGCTTCCTCTGCAGCCACAAAAGGCTTTATACTACTTTTTTCACATATGCAAGGAATACTCCTGTAACCACACTCCAAAAAGTAAAACTGGTGGAGTTGCCCTTTAAATTGCTTCTTTTTTGGTCTAAAAATCCCATTCCATGCGTGGAAATTTGAATCTATATGCCAAGTAAAAACACAGCTATGTACTTAATGATCGATTAAAGCCACACACTGCACATTATATCATATCCCTTACAGTCTTGAGGCAGCTCATAAATAAGTATTGCCTTTCCGCCAGAATTTATTTAGTCAGTGTCCTATTTTCCAGATGGCGTCTCTCTTATTTCATCAACTTTACTTCGCTTCACCCAGATCAGTGGGTACATCCACCTAGGAGTGGGCGCAGGCTTGTGGTTTATGTGTGCATATCCTATAACATCACAAGTGCCAGGCGTCACGCTGAGAGTGGACATGAGGCGATGGACCGCTGCGAGCGACTGTCAAACTCTGCGGGGGGGTGTCGTTTACCCATCATGCAGTGTTGTGGAAAGCGAGGCATCACCGGTCGTGTCATTAACCCTTTACGTGTGGCTGCGTCTCAACAGGCAGACATGATTTTGGCCTCTATAGAAGTCGCCACTGTAGCGGTGCCAATTTATTGCAGTTGAGTTTGTGTGATTCTTGCTCTGAGGCCACAGGAGTGAAACTGGAGAGCAGCTGATTCATTTAAAGAGTCAGAAGTGGAATTTTATGGGCCAATTTTATGTGTATTGTACCCCTGAAATATGTTTAAAGGAGACATATGCTTATTTTTATGTTCATAATTTTATTTTGGGTTATTACTAGAATAGGTTTACATGTTTAGTGCCCCCAAAACACATCTGTTTCCTCATACTGTCCAGTTCTGCAGCACTGTCTGAAATGCTCTGTTTTAGCTCCTGTCTCTTTATGACCCACCCAGTCTCCTCTGATTGGTCAGCTCACACATGCCTGAGCCAGCACAGTTCAGCATGTCTGCAGTCAAATCTGTCGGGTTTTCAGCTACGAGTTAGCTTCTACCAATAATTTTAAGTCGTTAAAACTTTTAAGATCACGCAACTTAAATTTAAAAGTCTATTTTACTCGGTAATTCTGAGGTTTTTTAAAGTAAAGTCAACTTTTAAAATTTACATTGTGGGTTTTTTTTTTTACCTTCACCTGTCATTTTTTTTTAAGTAAAGTCACTTTGCCAGTTTTTACAGTGTAAGTAGCTGCCCCAAAAGTCCAATATCGGTTAGGGGTTAAATCAAAATGGCGCTTTAAAAAGATTTGAGGTAATTAGCTGAGATTAATGAACTTTTATTCATCATCATCATCGTCACAATCCACCAAATGTTTCTGAGCATCACTGACTTCTCACAAATACACGTTAATTGTCAATTTCACCAGCATCCGTCTGGTTCATGTCATCTGTTGTGCCGTTTTCGTGAAACATTGTGATGATTTCTGAGTGAAATATGGTGTTTGCAATAAAAAAAAGAAACTTGACTGACTTGAGTGCTCTAAGAGGATTTATACAAGCCTCCCACCCACCCACCTACACACACACACACACACACACACACAGTCCAACCTACCCCACTGACCTGCTTTCTCAACACAGCAGATGTACATGATGTTCCCTCTCCTTCTTTCTTTCTCTTTCCCTTCTTCTCTCTCTCTCTCTCTCTCTCTCTCTCTCTCTCTCTCACACACACACACACACACACACACACACACACACACACACACACACACACACACACACGAGGGGGTGAAGAGCAGTGGGGTCTTGTGGGTGCTCATCACACACACTCGACAGGAGCAGTGCTCTTGGCGAGGAGGAGCTACATGATATATGAAGATGGCCACTTTGAGTCCGTCATCGCACACACACACACACACACACACACACACACACACACTGCTCATCAGCCCCCTGCCCTCCAACCAGCTCTTGAGACACTGATGGTGACATATATGGAACACATGCAGACTGAAGCCTCTTAAATATTCATGTCTCGTCTGTGTGCCTGTACATCGCCGTGTGCATCACAGACAGCATGCGTGTCTGTGTGTGTGTGTTGGTGTGTGTCTATACATTTGCGGACAGATGTCAGTCTGGCCCTGCATATCTGTACATGATTGTGTACTTATTGTGTGCAGCTGTGAATATTTACCGTCCTACATTTCAGCTGTCGGATGCCGAACATGTGCGGCCTGTTTTTTTTTTACAGCGGGGAAATCAAATCTCATTTTAATCTCATTCTTACAGCGGACATTTTGAACCCAGATCACATGTCCTGAAAATCTTTGCAGAAGATTATAAAAGAAACAAAATAATGTCAACATGTGAAACGTGAAAGAGAGATTGTTTGGTTTGTTAAGTTTTGGGGTCTCTTAGGGTGCTTTTGTAGGATATGTCTACATCGAAGTCAAACCTATACAGACATATAACATTTTGTTTTTTAACCTCCAGGACCAGGATTTATTGTGTCCTAATTATTGTCTTTCCTTTACTACTTCAAAATATGGGTATTTTTGCAGTATGGCACATTTAAAGCTTCTATTTTTCATTCTTCACACAACTACCTCTTACTTTTTGCATGTACAGCTGAGTAAAACACTACAAATTAGCTTTGAGACTGCCCAAAAGTATGTCTAGATATCCTCATTTAAAGGGTCAACTTGTAACGTACGGCCAGAATTGTCATAGTTTAATTAATAAGTAAACTAACATTGATGACAGAATGAAAAGAAACAACAAGTGTTGACATTACTTCAAAGATATCTATGTACTGTGTTGAGGAGATGTCCACCAAAGTTAGCATGCTAACCAGCTAGCCTTGATCTCTTAAAACTACTTTGTGCTGCAAGAGACAATAATCTGATGGCTTGTAGTTTAAAAAGTAAACAAAAGAAACTCACAAAATGTCAAGAAAGGAAATATTTTTACAGCTATTTTCCTTGCAAAACAGAAATTTTCAACCGTAAACTGTCACCTACAGTTAGCTTAAAGCTAATACTAGACATAGCTTAAAGCTACTTTAAACAATACATAGTGTTGATGTTGAGTGTGGCGTTTGGAAAAGGTTTAAACACTTGAGTCTTTTGATGTGTGATGTAGTTAGACGAGATGTCTTATCTAGTTTGTTTTAAGCATACTTAAAGGTGCAATAAGTAGGAATTGACTTGTTGAATTCATACTGAAAACATATAGAAGGTTACCACTAACTGCTGCAAACTGTAGCTGCCATTAGCTCAGTTAGCCGTGCAGCTAGCAGTCCGGACTGGGAGTGCAAAGATCCAAGAAGTGTTGGTGTTTACACTGCTAGCTAAGGATCTTTGGAAGGGGGCTAGCTGGTTAGCTTTGCAACACAATACGCAGATGCCATAACGTCAAAACTGATATTCCTTCACATTGTGTATTTTGTTGGATCTTAGCCAAGTTTTTACATATTGCACCTTTAAAAACCCTTTGAAATCTGCGATAGAAATGGTCCACCGGTGCCTACATCTATATTTTTTGCTTATTTTGATGTATCTACAAATGTTTCACATCCCTAAGGCCTGTAGCTGAAAGGATATGTAAGTCAATAAACTTTAATAATGGATGAAAGTATTGAAAATATGTCATAAATAAAGATAGACACAAAACATTTTGAATGTAAAAACAATAAAATATTTCTTAACACCCCATAAGATTTTTGATTTATGTACTTTTTTTGAGATATGCACACTTTTATGAACGGAGTGCAGAGGCGTTTTGATAGTATTATCTCCAATTTCTCTAGTGCCTACATTGATATTTTGCTTGATTGATAAATGCTTCACACCCTAAAACCTGTACAGCCGAAGCTAAAAGGCTGTGTAAGACAATAAACCATAAAGACTGTTAAAATTATTGAAACTGTGTCATAAAAATCGACCAACATCCCTTCTCCTCTGGCGGCACTTCACTGCAACACAAACCAGCAGAAAACCAACAATCCACACGAGGAAGAAGAGAAAGAACAGAAAAGAATCTACAATACATTAAAGCAATTGCTCTTCTCCAGACCCTTGGATGCCCGTGTTGAGACCTCTATCACAGTGACCCGTCTCTGTTCTGCAGTAATTTAACGCGTTGTTGTGACTTGAAGCGGCGACGGCACGACAGCTGATGGCTTTGGATATGAACGCGCCCGCGATAACTTGCACAAAAACGACCTCTGGGTCCATCCGGGTCTTTAGGAGACACCGTTTTAATAAAAGCCCCTCGCCTCAAGGTCTATCTCGACGCTGTAATGTATGGTCGAGTGTCTGGGCCTATTTGCCGTTATAACACTTGAATCTAATCAGAGGATAGGCCACTTTTAGAGTGTTTGGAGAAACCACTTGTGCCCACAGGCAATCAACACCTCATCAGAGGCCCCCCTCTCATGTGGAGAGAAGGGGGCACCAGGCCCAGCAGTGAAGAGCGCAATTTTACCTCCTTGTCTTTTTTTTTTTCTACCCCTTTCTTCTTTCTCTGTGCCCTTTGTTGTGTTCCTCTTCCTTTTACTGTGTTTCTCGATTCTTGTCAGACAAAAAAAAAGACTTTTGCTGGTGTAGAACAGGTGCTAACATTGACACACAAACAGACTGGAAGTTTATTGATCTGTGTTGATTTTAAAAGGAGATTAAAGGATTTAATTTTAGGTGTAGAAAAGGTTTAATGTGTCTACTGCAGCCCAGTCTGCTCTGATTGGTCAGCTCGCACAGGCCTGAGCCAGACAGCTCTGCTGGTACTTTTAGCTTCCAGTTTGCATCCACTTACCGTGAATATCACCACAAGAACTGCTTCTAAACCAAAAACTTCCCCAGCGGGCCGCTAACAGCTTTGTAACACTCGATACTCGATAAAAATATCCAGCAAAAGCTGTCTTTTTTGCTTGTACCTTCCACGTCCTCCATTAACGGCAGACAGTGAAGTTGAGAGATATCGACTGACAGGTTTTACTTTTGCTTAAGAAACAGGGATTCTTCTGTCCAGGGAAATGTGTTTAAATAGTCTTTCTCCTCTCCTTTTCTGTATGTGGCTCGCACTTACTGAGGAGGGTGAGGTGCAACAGTACAGCAGACTACATGCGGTACACCTATCTTCTGCTGAAAACGTTTGAAAAATTGTCTTAAAATCGGGAGAATAAAGGGGAACTGTGACTCCCGCGAAAACCTGGACGGAGGATGGCCCCATAGCTGAAGGTGGTGCCGTGTTACATAGTGAAGTTACAGAAGTAAGGTTATACTACAGACGAGGCGTTTCAGGCAGTCCAGGAGCAGCGTTTTCTGTCAGACACACTGAAGGTAAAGCACAATATGTCCCCTTTAACCACCATAATTTCCTAATTTCTTGTCAAGAAGCCAGGATGAGGCGTCCGCAGCCAACAGGGGCTTAAATGCCGTGACTATGCTCCTTCTTGGCATTCTGGTGGCATCACAAACAGGAAATTTGGGTTTTGTTTCGTCAGGACAATAAGTCTGGTCTGGAAAACACTGCCGCGCGACGGCAGCTGCATCCAGGAGACGACGGCTGCCATGCGAATTGTTTTGGTGCGTGCAGCCGGTAATTGGAGGGGAGCGCAACACATGCAACACGGCAGCAAGATTCCTGAATGAGAGCGACTGTTGACTGTCGATGCAGCTTCACAGTTGTGGGATGAGCGCTTAGTGTGAGCTCTACCGGGAGAGATACTGTACAACCCGGGCCCAGACTTAGATTCACTTCATGTCTGCACAGGGAATTATCTACGCTTTCCCCCCATTGTCACCAAGTAGCAGTGCATATCTCCACCCCAGCACATTGATCTGCTTCTGAGACATAACAGAGGGAATGTATGATGTGTGTTCCCGGTGAATACTCTTCCACCTGTTCCCCCCCCACTCCACGATTCCCCGTCAAGAGAGACAGACAGAAGGGAAGCGGGGGAGCGGGTGAAAGAGGTAAGATAGAGAAGAAAGCAGACGTAATACACACAGACACAGACACACTAATGATGTTGTCAGACAGCCTCCGAGTCTTTGAACACACTCCCAGTTGTGTTTGCGGGGTGCGCCAATGTGTGCACACTTGTGGACTAACACATCATCGCATTAGACAGGCACTCCATCACTGTCAAGTGGCAAATTTGGAGGGAGAGGCAGCTTCCTGCAGTTGCAACAAATCTCAAAAAGCCCTTTTGTGTCTGTCAGTCTCGGAGTCTTTCATTTTGACGGCAGAGAGAACCAACAACATCAGACTTAACAGCGTTCTTTTCATCTCGCCGAGGATAAAGGAAGACAAACAAACCGGTTATGTTCTGCTCCGTCTCTCCGTCACATGGTCCAATTTTTTCGAGGAGATGCAACATTAGACTGGAGATAGCTGCAATATGCGGATGAAATGGGATTACGTGGCCGGTTTGAGCATCTAAAGTGGCGTTTAGTGGCCGTTATACAATCACATCGCCATTGTTGTGCGTTTAAAACCCCACACGCTGGGATAAGTGTGACAAAATGAGGATTTTTAACATTAAAATCCACGCTGCAGCATTTCAGGCAGTGCCGCAGCGTATCGAGCACAACTTTGCACCTACATGCTCCCGGATAATGTTATTCATGGCCTCCCCTGACTGACACATTAATCAAAAGCACAATCTGCTGTTATCCGACATGATCAAGTGTACGCCTCCTCGTGTCAGACGCCCCGACCGCTTAATGTAGATTTTATAGTTTAATAGTTGCACTGAAGACGGGGACAAGTAAACACAAAATCAGTTACAATCATGGCGTGCAGCTCAGGCCATCAACGGCGCAGCGGCGGTTGTGTAGCTGAAAACAGTACATGTGTTTCAGCTGTGTGTGTGTGTTTAGGAGGGCAGGTGCCATTAGATCGACTACAACAGTAACACAGGTGACTTCTTCTCCACCGTATTTTGGTGCAAAAATACTCTACTTTTGACTCCATTTATCTTGCCAGTAAAAATGTTATAATGCAAAATACTGTATTAGAAATTCATGATGAAGATTGTTGGCACACGTCTTTCAAGGAACTGACAGCAAGAGCATGATCAAACTGGCTTACAGTCTTTCTTCTGACTCCTGGAGAATGGAGAATACCAACTTCCACTAGCTATGATCTTGGTCAGTCGGTCGGTGGTTGGTTTGTTGGTTGGTTGCTTGGTTGGTTTGTTTATTGGTTGGTTGGTTTGTTGGTTTATTGGTTGGTTGCTTGGTTGGTTTGTTTATTGGTTGGTTGGTTTGTTGGTTTATTGGTTGGTTGCTTGGTTGGTTTGTTTATTGGTTGGTTGGTTTATTGGTTGGTTGCTTGGTTGGTTTGTTTATTGGTTGGTTGGTTTGTTGGTTTATTGGTTGGTTGCTTGGTTGGTTTGTTTATTGGTTGGTTGGTTTGTTGGTTTATTGGTTGGTTGCTTGGTTGGTTTGTTTATTGGTTGGTTGGTTTATTGGTTGGTTGCTTGGTTGGTTTGTTTATTGGTTGGTTGGTTTGTTGGTTTATTGGTTGGTTTGTTTATTGGTTGGTTGGTTTGTTGGTTGGCAGGTCTGTTGGTTGGTTTGTTGGTTGCGTTGTTGGTGGGTTGGATGGCTGCTTAGTGAGTTGGCTTGTAATTTGTTTGGTTGGTTGGATGGATGGCAGGTCTATTGGTTGGTTGGTTGGTTGGTTTGTTGGTTTGTCAGCAGGATGACACAACAGAGTTGCACAAAACTGGGATGGAGGATGGGTCTCGGTGCAGCATAGACCCCATTAACTTTTGGTGTGGCTCTGGATAAAGGTACTGATCCAGGAATTTTTTTCTCACTTTCGCTAATATTGTGAGAGAGGGCGTTTAATGACATTTTTGTTCTCAGGGAATAATGCATGGATCTCTGAAATCAGGTGTATTTCGGTGGCAATTTGCGTTGTATAATAGATCTTGTGAGCATAAATTATGGTTCTGGGATGTTTGAAGCGTGATGCAGGGCTATCGAGTAATATAGGATTAGGCTTGATTGTATCTAAGGGCACTTCTGGGCCTTCTGGGAGGTTTGCACTCTATCTTCTCTCTCTTTCCCATTCTAGTTTATAATATAATTACGTACCTCTGTTGCATGTGACTAGTTAGTCCCCAACACTGTTTATATTACTGGATAATAAGTAGTGATGCATGAATGTATCCATCACTTTTAAATACATTTTCCTTCTCATGCTGAGAGAAAAACGTTGAATGTTGGATTATGACTTATAAGAGAGTATTTTCTGCTTTGTAGTACTCCAGTAGAGGAGATGAATACTTCTTCCTTCACTGACTAATAACACAACTCCTGCTCGCACCACTACCACTTTATACTAATTTAAGCAGCGGCGGTGCTGCAGCTGCTACCTCTACGACTGTGATAATGATTACTGTAGGGGTTTAAAGGGGAATAAAACAGACAGGAGGTAACACATTATGTAAAAACACGCTTTAAGCAGCGATTGAGAAGACGACATCGTTAAATTTGCCCTCCGTATAGCGCGGCGGAGCCGTTAGCAAACCAAATGTGCTGCTAGAACAAAGACAACAAAATGCCAAGATCGCAATACAAATCTGCCGTGTTGTGTCTTTGTGGGTGAATTGTTTGACACCCCCCTCCCCATCCTCGTCATGCTCGCCACCAACACCACCACCACCACCCCCCTCCTCATCCAACTTGAGAGACAATTCCTCTGTTCCTTAATGATGTCTGTGTGGGAGGGGCTTTTTTTTTTTTTTTTTTTACAGCATCAAAGACAAGACACTCAAAGGCAAGTATAAGAAATGACTTAATCATTGCACCAGCGCACTGTCTCAATGTCTCTCACCCTCTCTCTCTCTTCCCCTTTAACTGACACACACACACACACACACACGCACACACACATTCACACACTCCTCTGTGTAACTTTGCTAGAGGCAGCGGCATGGCACCTTCTCGCTTTCTTTAGAACATTCTCGCACTAATCAGTGGAACCCTGTCCTCGCCCGACACACAAGGGGAGTGTGCGGGGCATGAATAAGGCACCAACGTCAGCCATGTTCCCTTTTTCCATCTATCACCCCTCTGCCAAAAAAAGAAAAAAAAACCCCAACCTCCCCTCCCCTATGAGCCCTGGGTGAGTCTTTCTGGAGACAGCACCCTTCTTTTTGATGTTTGACAACTGAGAGAGAGGAGGGGTTAGGGGAGGTGGTGGTGCTGGTGGTGGTGGTGGTGGTGCTGGTGGTGGAGGGGAGACTGCACCTTTCATCCAGCGGATGCTATCCTAAAGGGAAAGAAGGGATGTGTGTGTGTGTGTGTGTGAGCTTGTGTGTGCATATTTTGGATTTGCGCCTGTGCCGGCCATCCAGGTTTGAATGTACGCATGCAAACTAGAAAAAGACTCAAATTATCAACAGGTGCAGTGAGGAAGAGGAAAGGATCTTAATTAAAGGCTCATTTCGTCCAAGTCAGAAAAAATCAATTTTTATCCAGACATTAGAGCATTCATAATTTGGGTTTTGGTGTCAACAGTTCACCAAAATCAAAAAATATACATATCCTCCTTCAACCTGTAGTGATATTTACCTAAATAGACTGTTTTTGTGTGAGTTGCAGAGGTTTGGCACCATCAGCGGTAAAGATGGCTGCCTTCTCTCAGATATAAAGGAACTATAAGAAAGGGAGTGTGTATCTGCTCTTGGACAAGAGGCGAGCTAACTAAGCTAGCTAAATTTACAGCCAAGGCCTTTTGTCCGTGAGTAGATCCACGTTTCCTTTTGCGAAGTAACACGGAAAGAAAATAGTCCCAACATGACACTGCTCACGACAAAGTCTGTGGATTATCTGGAGTTACCGGGTCATGATTTCTGTAAAGAGACATTCCTGTTGAGTTTTTTTTAATGTGTGCTTTTGGCGCTTTGAGCACCACAAGTGCCATCTAGTTCCATTATATTCAAGAGAAGGCAGATGCTTTATGTTAAGATCCCTGTTATAAGCCTTAGCTAATGGTAATGAGGCTCTAATGAGGCCTTATAAGATGCTTGTTAACGTTAGTGTTAATAAAAGCATAATAAACTTTTTATTGTTAGATATTAAGATAAGAGACTGTAGTGTCCACAGAGACTCGCACTGCAGGACTACGGTGGTATGACGAGAGGTGGACTCTGTGTTTACAACATCGATGCTTGGTGCTAAAAAAATAGCCAAAGTTGACTGACAGTGTTCCCCAGACGTCGAACATGCATATTTGCATATTTGTAGGTAAATAACTGTATATATATTCTGTAATTTGTGTAGTTTCATGAACTTCCATTTCATTATGCAACCCTGTGTTTTATCTCGAATCTACCTTTGCATGTAAAACTGTTGTTTCTGCATGTTTATGCCTGTTTTCACATTTTTAGTATTCTACATATTGCTGCTGACCATTTTCCAAAGTAAACCATAGTTTCAGATATGTTTCACATAAAAGAACGATCTCAACTTCATTGCCAAAGAACAATAACAAAACGTTGTCCAACATAATACAAGCAAAGAAACCGAATTTCAAATTTAAGGAAGTTTCAAGCACGACAGACACAAACCTTGAATATGTCGCTACCTGGAAAGTGTGAAAAATCATCTGTCACGTGTTAATAAGTCACCAGAAGCGTGTTACATTTGTGGCACGAGATAAAAACCTGCAGCACGCTCGTAGCACACTTCATGAAACCAGATGTGTGTTTCTTTATGCGCTCTGTACTCCGGCGCCGTGCATACCCACATGTGTCATGCTCCGAGATGTGAACGCACAGTAATGAACCTCAAATCCATGTTCCGCTGTGTTCTCTACACAGTAGGGGTGAAGACATGCGGGGCCGTGTCCCTTCGCTGGCACATGGCGGCTGAGAATTGAAGTCACATGTGTCCTTGTCCCCGCGTGGAGGCTCTTGTCATTGTGCAGCAATAGGCCTATGATCTCCCTCGCTCTCTCGCTCGCTAATATAAAGCCCCCTCAGGCTCCTCTCTCGCCCACCTAAGGTTTCAAGGTTGCGGCTCCGCTGTCACATTCTGACTATTCGTTTCTCTCGTTTTTTTTCTTCCTCTTGCCTCTGCTGTGAATAGAGTAATCACCTCCCCCTCACTGACTTCACCATGAGCTTATCGTCATGCCCAGATCAGGCCGCGGTAATGGAGTCTTGAAGTCAATTTATATATACAGTGCCTCCTTTCTACTGTATGTTTCCTGACAGCACGTAGTCAGAAGGCTACCCCCGCTTCTGAGCTGTGAGTCACGCTCGTGTTGTCAGGCATTTGTCTTCCTATTACCGTTCTTCACTGTCTTCTCTGTGCTCACCTGTATCTCGGAAAGTTAACGTTCATATATCAATACGTGCATTCATGCGTGTGGGAATTTATTAGGTTTTATAACGTTTATATACATGGATTTTTCCTTCAGGACAAACTTATCTTATGTATTTTTTCCCTCTTCTTATTCCTTATTATTTTGTAGTTTTTACTGATTCTTAAAAGCAGTCCAACAGACAATTAGTGTATCTACGTGTATTGATTTGAGTGATTGGATTTCTTTCTTTTTCTTGTCATGCAGACAAAGTACAGAAAAAGAACAAAAAAATGCAATTTTATAACATTTCATTTCGTTACAAACTTACAGGTAGATATATCTGATTCACTGTATTCAGTACAAACTCCATTTCTATATTTTCTTAATGCTCAACTGCACAGAAACTCACTATGATGATGATGAATTTGTTATAAATTATGAATATGTCCATTATAATGACAGATATAGTTTTTAAGTCATGAGTTACTTCATGCATTCAATTTTATGAAGCCCAATCTGAATAAACACCACACTGTAAGCTCATTATTATGATTTACACAATTTATTAATTATAACTCAGTATAATGCATCAACATCTAACAGGGCCAGTAAAAACATTAAAGCTTCCCTGCAGAGATTTCATGTAATTTCAAGGTTTCTGTTAACTTTCACTGTAACTCGGCAAAATATATTCTGCTAATCCCCTGCTGTATATGTTTTCATTTAATTATAATGTCAATAATTTTCATTTACTGGGTGATTAGCTGGAGGAGGTACTTGTACTAAAGTACTTAAATCACACTGTACAGATACGACTGCAAAAGTCCTGCTCTGAAAATGAAATTTAAAGAGTATTTCCCTACGAGATGTTACAGAGAAGAAGTATAACGAGACATGAGAAGACAAGACAAGTAGCCAACAAGTCAACTTCAAGGGACAGTTGACCCCAAAATCAAAAAAAAGTATGTTACGTCACGTATCCATCTAGATTGTTTTGGTGCGAGTTGTCGAGTTTTGGAGGTATCTGGCATCAACTTGTCTGTTTTCCTTCAATATGACAGAACTATAAAGGGAAGCGTGCATCTGCTCATGGACAAAAGGCGAACTAACTAAGCTAACTTTCCATTCCAACACTGCTGAATAGTCCTGCCATTCAACACCAGTGTTTACAGCAATCACACGCACTTCATTCAACTGTATCTATTGTTCAGAGGATTGATGCTGTGTAACGGCGAACCTTGATTTCAGTGGAAAATCTGCCCCTATTTGTGATCCACCTGTGTTTCCTTTATTCCTGTGAGTCACTGACACGGCTCGGCGTCACGCTGGGATGAAGTGAAGTGTTGAAAACCTTCAAATATCACAATTTGGTTAAGAAATCAAAGAGCGGGGGGCTTTGTTGTAAACTCATTTTTACACCGACGATCAAGACTTTTTACAGCGAGAAATTCTTTGCAGAGAAAGAAATTGGACACTTCAAAGACTGAGGCTGTGGCATTTAATCACAAAATAACTCCTGCGTGCCTTGAAGATCGCAGATTTCATGATTTATTGCCGTGTGAGAGTATCTGAGGGCAGATCTGTCTTTTAAGACCCTCTTAAAACGTCTCTGTATTGCGCCTCACTTAATAAACTCACTGGAAATGGCCGGTGTCTTTGTATTGAATGAATTCAAAAACAGTTTTTAGGAGTTTCACAAGGTCGGCAGTGGAGTTGGGACACTTGTAGTCTTTACACACACATACGAGCCACACACACACACACTTATGTCCATAAATCCAAGCATGTCGGCCTTGGTGCAGTAAAACCAGCAGTCTCTCTTTCTGTCTCTTTATCATTCCTTACAGAGTCGTCACACACCTCAACACATTCGTCCTCCACCGTCTCTCAATCTCCCTTTTTTGCCCACTCCTTACCTTCAGCTTCATTCAGCCCGCCCAGACCTTGGAAAAGTCGTAATTGAATGCAGTCAGAAGACTTGAGAAAGAAAAAAAAAAAAACCACAAGGTGCACTTGAGTCTTCTTTTCAGAGTCTTGCAAGATAACCAAGTGCACTTCCTCAAACTTGTTCAAATATTTCAGCCTACATTCTGTGCCGTGTGAAAAACTTTTTCTCACAATGGCCGCCGTGCGTTTTTGAATTATACAATGAGTTTGGAGAGTTGTGTAAGCCTGGAGGTCATTCAGATACTTCAGCCCAAGGAGGATAGTCCCTAAAACTAGGTCTGTGTCCTGATTTCATACTCATACTAAGCAGGTTTTGCAGCCCAGTATCCCCAGAAATGATGCCAATACTGGACGATTCTGCGCCTCATTATTTAAATCGGATGCCAAAGTGCAGCTGCCTTCATGGAGAGGTCGGTGTGATGGATGGGTGTGTGGCACGTCAAATGTTAAAGCAGGAGAAGCCAGCTCTGCCTTTCTATTAGCTGTAACCACAATTTTGGCTCCAACCTGAAACAACCATTTTAGTTACCAAACCTTAATCATGGATGGATTACTGAACAAATTACTGGTCAAAGCATCAGATTGAATTGACTGTTAACATTTTGTTGCAAGAGTCAATCATACGACTACAAAGGGACACAAAAACAGACACGAAACAACTAATAAAAAAATTGTGAGTGGATACAATACTACAAAACAACAACAGAAGACACAAAACAACTACAAATGGACACACAACTATCACAAAAAGAGACTAAACAAACTACAAAACAACTGCAAACTGATGCAAAACTACCACAGAGACACAAAGCAACTACAGAAAAACCTACAAAAAGACAAAACAACTACAAAGGGACAGAAAGAAACAAAAACAACTACAAAGAAACACAAAACTGCTATAAAGAGCCACGAAACAACGACAAATGAACACAAAACAACTACAAAGCAACACAAAACTACAAACAGATAAAAACAACTACAAAGCAACACAAAACTACAAACAGATAAAAACAACTACAAAGCAACACAAAACTAATACCAAGAGACACAAAAAAACTACAAAGGGACAAAAAGACATAAAACAACTACAAAGGAGCACAAAACTGCTACAAACACAAAACAACTATAAAAAGATACAAAACAACAACAAAAAGACACAAAGAGAGACAAAATGATGACAAAGAGACACTGTGTCTCTTTCAGTCTTTGCTCTTATATAGGAGGGACATTTTACATGCACCATACCATTTACCTGCATAGATATTTTAGCAAAATTATTGATTATTTGTGTGTAAAAAAGTCAGTTACGAGTTTTGCAGAACTTTCCGGCCTTGATGTTCAACAGATGGTTCTGGATTAGAGATCAAGTGGTGTTTCACCTGTTATGTTCTGGGATTTGTGGGAGACGGTGTTGGTCTTTTTTTAAACAGCGCCCTGTGCAGTATCATAAATGTGATTTTGAACGAGGTTTTCTTACTTACTTTCACCTGTTCCCTCACACTTCCTTCCCCCAAGTGTCCTCTTACCTCCCTTCCTTCATCATATATCTCACCTCTCCTCCTCTTGTCCACACTTGTCTATGTGCGCTTTTATTTTTACAAGGACAGATACAGCCAGGATGACATACTGCCAGCAATTGCCTGTTGACTTGTATTACAGTATTCCCGCTGTTGTTGGCCAAAGTGTTAGTGCTCCGACCTGTCAGATAAATATGGATTTAAGGCGGCATTTGATCATGAAAACCGTGATTTTTTGTGTCGACAGCATTGAACTCGCAACCCCGAACATCACCTGCTCCGTCAGCGAGAGTTAAAAAAGATGTGGCGCTGCAGGAGAAAGAAAAACAGAGCGCAGAAGGGCTTGAAGGAGGAGTTTATCTGTGTGTAGTACATGATATTTTCTTCACTTTAAGACTCTCGAGCTGTGCTGCTGTCAACATGATGGATAATGTTTTAGGGCTAGGTCTCGCGGGAGTGATCTGTTGTCTGTACCATCAAGTGTGGTGAGCGAGAGAGAGAAGAGAATGAGAGAAACTGACAGAGGGCAGCAGACAGCGAGAGCAGAACCAGTCCTCATTACAGCCAAATCCTGCTGGGGGTTGACCAAACTGGGGCGATTTGAAGTTTAAACTTTAAAGAATTTCACTGTCTCTTTCTAGCTCCATCTCTCTGGACTTCAATAATAAAGAAAAAGACACACACACCCACACACACACACACCTCCAGTCAACACACACACACTTGGCGCCCCTTCTCTGGCCTATGGGAACTCATTATCTTCCCAGACGAGTGGTGCCATGCGTTGCCAGGTTTGGTCTCCTGCCACCGTGTCACTCTGTGACGCCGGGGTTCGAGTAGAGACAGTTGGGCGGGGAGGAGACGGAGAAGACGGGGCGACGGCGGACACAAGGGGACTGGTTGCGGGTCTTCGGGGCATCGCATGGTGTCTGTGGAGGTTTTGATGATTCATTTGTTGGGTTCAGAGAGGCTAATCTAATATTAGAAAACAACATCAGCGCCCGGAGTTAACTTGTAATAGTAATTGATGACAACACTCGAACTGGAGTTAAGTCACGTATCACTTGTTTTGTGCCAGAGAGCAAAAATTATGCTCATAAGAAGAATCTGTCTTTATGTTATTATACTAGAATAATGGTGATTGATGTATTGATGTTAAATGTCTTATTTTTCAAAATTTATGTGGCGGACCCTGCCACCTTTCTAGTTTCAAACAGTGTTCTGGGCCTCATTTTCCTCTGAGAACAGCTTGTTTATTCAGTTATGGAAAAAGAGTTTGTGTTATTACCTCGTTAATATTGTAAATATTAAAATTGTGAGTTTGAATTTCTTCTCCAAAAATACATAGTGCCCCTTTAACAAATTTGAAAAGCGGAGAATAATAAGTCTTTTACTTGAAGTTGGGAAAGATGAGAGGAAAAACAATGATGTTGCATTTATTTATGTTTACTATTCACATCATGTTGTAGGTTTGCTTTTAATATTTTGTATATATATTCATTTGTGTCTGTGTTTTGGCCTGAAGTGAAGTATAAAAATAATTTTTGCTGTTTTTATTTATTTTCCAGACATAAAAAATCAAAGAGGATTAAGTCTTCATTTTTACAGATTTAACCTTTACGTCCGAAAGAGGCTCTCGAAACGGACATCAGGTTCAAACCCGCATCACTTTCCTTGAGGATCTATTATGTAAACGACAGGTGAAGCTGCTATCTGAGGGGCAGCAGCGGGCGTTAATGCGGTGACCCTGGATGGAGGTTAGCGGGTCATCCACTCACCGCTGCACAGATGATCTACGCGACGGCTCACAGAAATAGGTCGATGGCATAAACTAAATCCAATAGGAATATTGCTTTTCATTGATTTTTTATCCACCTTGGGATAACACACGTATTTCAGCGGAGCGGATGTGTGTGGGTGTGCGCGCACATGCGTAAACACATGATGGATAAAACCCCCTGATGATTGGTCGTTACAGTAGGTGTTGACTAATGCCTTCATCATGGCCGCGAATGGAAAGCTAACTCTTCTCGGACATATAGGAGACATAACGCGGTATAAGACTATAACTTAGAGCGAGTGTGTTATTATTAGTGTGCCGGGGCTCGCTCGCCCGGCCGGCCGCCGCTGAGAGAGACAGAGGAGAGTTATTTGTTAAATGCCACTACGACTGTACCGGGGTCCTAATTGGATTTCCTCTCTCGCTCAAAATGTCCCCTTTACTTTTTATGGGAATGACCTCTGAGTCGGTCACATGCACACACACACACTTACAGACACACACATGGGCGCTGAAGCGTGTCAGTGTGTGTCTGTGCCTCTTTAGATACACACACACACACACAGTCGGCAAATATACTTCCTCGTTCTGACATGTTCACGTACACACATGACGGCAAACACGTTCAGAAGACGTCGTCACAAGGAAGTGAGTTTCTGGGCTATAAACCTCGATATGCATAATCAAGGTCACTTTAAAGAAATCTATGAAATTATTCATTTTTCCTTTTTATTAGGCTTCATAAGCAGCTTCCTGGGTTAATGTCAGTCTGTAATAAAAAGAGAAAATGAGCAAAATGAAAGTAAAGTAAGAAATAAGACTTCACTCATTTCCTTAAAGTATCGCCACCCTGTAAGTTTTTTATTAAAGTTATTGGATTGGCTTTTATTAACACCAGGCGATTGTCTAAGATAACGAACGTGACGCTATTTCAAGCACGACACCTGTGGTTACAGTGGAAATAGCAAGCGTGGCTTGAAAACACTTCTTCAGCAGCTGCTGTGTTAGAAACCAAAGTTTAAAGAGCAGTCGGACAAGGTCGCAGTGTAGGTATGTGTTGGGAGGAAATGTGAATCCAAGTGGGAGTGGCGGACCCTGCCACTAATGATGAGAAAGTACTATATAGAAAGGTAATAAGAGAATTTTAATATGTTGAGTGGCTAATGTTGAAAAATCACAATCAAAATGTTTATGGTTTCATTGAAAGTCCTCAAGATTATAACTTTAAAATGTGTGTATTGTTTTTGTTTTTGTGCGTTTTCCACTTGAGTTATTCTTTTAGAAATAAAAACATGTATGTGGGTGTTTAGGATTTTGGATTTTATGAATGAAAATGCGACCGGTTGCATGTGCTTCAGTCTGAAACTGAGAAAAAAACAAAGGAAAAGTAGGATTAAATTCTTAAGTTAAGGTTAATAAAGGAAATTACAATTCATGTGGTTTAGTTACGATCCTCCAGCCTTTCCTTTATATCCTAACATGACTTCTGACTTTCCTGAAGTTGATACAGTTTCTGCACGCGACCATATTATTATTTAATAACCACTAACACCTCACTGGCTTGATGTCGGCCCAGTTACTGCAGTCACGCTGTGCAAACAGACAACTTCTTTTTAATTTATAGAGGAGAATACATTCGGGGGACATTGTGTATAAACCAGTGCACAAGACAATTTGAATATTTCCATTTGATTGAGTGGTGCAGCCACTGAGAAACATTAGCATACTACAGTCGGTGTAAACATCAGACGGCTTCAACGACGAGCTGAAAGGAGATTTTTTTGAAAAAGCGCTGTGATTTTTGTGTGCAAAATGCTAAAGAGAGTTAATGGACAACTATTTAGATAAAGGATTAATGGTTTCAGTTCAAACATTTGCAGGATTCGCTGCTTTTATTTGTCTTTTATGCTCGTAAATGATGAGTCTCTGGGTTTTAGACTGAAAAAGACATTTGAAGGCGTCATTTCGGTCTCTGAAAAACTGTGACGAGTCAGTTTTCACAGTGCTTTTTTTGGGTGTGCATGATGCTGTTGTACGAGCCACAGAAAACAGATTGTTTTGTTCATCTGCTTCTTATGTTTCATCACTGTACGGCGCTTGAAAACTGCACATGAATGAAATCTGTGCCCGGCACCTTGAACCTGAACTCGGGGCGAAAAAACTCACCGAATGCAATCCATCTCCCAGGAAAGATTTTATTCCCTCTCCTCGCATACAAACCCACAAACAAAAAACAAAACATCATCATTATTCTCATCTAAAGCGTGCGTTCTGCTGACTTGAGCTGTTTATTTATGCCGTTTTTTTTTTACTTGCTCCGTCTCATCATTCTGGAAACAAACCTGTCCGCCTGTTTACAGATGGCAGAGCTCGGAATAATCCTCGTCCGCGCCCACGCACGCTGGCTTCATGCATACCTTTTTTTGTTTCTCCGACTCCTACTTTAATAACTGCTCCTGGATCCAAAAACTCCCACACGTGTGAATGTATACTTTCTCCCCGGGCCCGGTCCATATTGATTCTATTCATGTTAAAGCTGCCGAATGCACCGAATCCTCGAGACATGTCAGAATTTCGCAGGTGTGATGCATCGGCTCGTTTTCCTTAATTAGAGCTAATTAATGCTAACGAGCCTATCAACGAGGAATCATGTGTGTCGGCAGTGTTTAATTACCGTATGAATAAATAAAGTGAGACGTTAACATGGAGTCAGCATATTGTTTACTGTTTGTGTTTGGCCAACATAGATCCGGCGAGCGTGTGTGTTCATTTACATACATGATAAGGAAATTGCCACCGCACGGCTATTAGCATGTAAATGGCCTCATTCAGCATCCAGCCCATTGAGGGTGCAATCAAACCTCTCAGAGGGCGTAAGGGGAGAAGCCGCTTCCTCGCACCGAACGCAGGTCTCGTGTGATTTAAATGAAGTTTTGTCCTGAAGATTTCAACGATGATTTAAAGAGGAGAAGGAGAGATATCGTCTCGTGCAGTTCTCGTGTGAATTAAATGCGGTTTTATGTAGATTTCAACTGCGATTCGAAAAAGAGGAGGAATTAAATGCCACAAAAGGATATGCAGTTGTCAAAGAGGAGGAAAGATCTCGTTCTCGTTCCCAGTTCTCATGTGATTTAAAGGCCGTTTTCTGCTCGACTACAATTCAAAGGGAGGAGGAATTAAACGCTACGAAGAATGCTAACTCGTGCGGTTCTCGTGTGATTGAAAATTAAGTTTTGTGGTTTAAATTTCAACTACAAATCCAAGAGGAGGAAAGATCTCATCATGCAGTTCTCGTGTGAATTAAATGCAGTTTTTGCGCTGCGGATGTCAACTGCGATTCGAAAAACAGGAGTTAAGTGCCACAAAGAACGATATGCAGTTGTCGTGTGATTGAAATTAAGTTTAGTTATGCACATTTCAACTACAATTTAAAAGGAGGAGGAATTAAATGCTACAAGGAATGCTAACTCGTGCAGTCCTCGTGTGATTGAAATGAAGATTTGTTCTGCAAATTTCAACTACAAATCAAAGAGGAGGAAAGATCTCATCTCATGCTCAGTTCTCGTGTGATTTAAAGGCAGTTTTCGGCTCAACTACAATTCAAAAGGAGGAGGAATTAAATGCTACGAAGAATGCTAACTCGTGCGGTTCTCGTGTGATTGAAAATGAAGTTTCGTGCTGCAGATTTCAACAGGTCAAAAGGAGGAATTAAACGCTGCAAAGAATGATATCTGATGCAGCTCTCGTGTGATTGATATGAAGTTTTGTATTGCAAATTTCATCATGATTCAAAGAGGAGGACTTAAATGCTATGAGAATGATACCTCATGCACTTCTCATGTGATTTAAATGCAGTTTTGTGCGACAAACACCCAAAAGAATGATTTCATCTCACTGGTGGCCATTTTCACCTCCAATTATTATTCCCTCTGTCTCTTTTCTTTTCTCTCCGTAAGCGAAAGGGCTGAATGTCACATTTGATATTCACAACAGGCTTCTAACCAATCCCCCTGAGTTGCCTGGCGCCAGATGACGAGCAGGCTGTCAGGGGTCACCCGGCAACCCGGTCGCTCTCTAAACACCCGCCGGTCCTCCGCGGAAGTGACCTAATAACTGTGCCAGGCCCTCGCCGCGCCCTGCCATTGCTGTCCCCGCCGCGCCGCGGATCGTGATCTCGCCCCCGCTGCCTTCGAGGATTACCCCCCCACCACAACCACAACCACACACACACACACACACTCCACCTCGCCCTCCTCGCCTGCGTCTTCTCCTCCCGCCTCGAGGAATCCTCACTTCTCCGATCGGCTCAACAGTTTTACGAGTTGGGGTTTTTATGAGCTTCATCTACTTATTTTTCTTTTTTTTCCTCTTCTTCCTCTTCCTAACAGACGTTTCCGCAGACAGCTTTCTCAGCTCATTTCCATCGGATGCCCTACAGGGAATCGCCGAGCGTAAAGTTGTGTCTATCCCTTGCCACCGCTCGACTTGTGCGCCCATAAAGCAAAATAAAAATGTGCTTTAGTGATTTGTCAACTTCGTCCTCGGGGAGATATAACGTGGAGATGGGCTATCCTTGAAATCTATTGTTTGGAGACGTGAGCCATCCTTCAAAAAGTGCTCGGTGTGATTGCGTGTGTGCGACTGCGACATGTGTACTTCCTGTTTGTTTGTCCCCGTGATATGATCTATTAAGTTGTTGCCATTCATTCATGTGTGCACTGCAGCCATCACATAATATGATCAGCAGCCACTTTGTCCTCCTCACTCCAAATCAGCCCCCCACTTCATATCCTTTGTCATTCAAACATGACTCCACCTCTCTCCTTTATTGTTCTCCTCTTCCATCCTCAACATGCATCCGGATGAAAGACGGCTCCTCGTGACCTCCTGTTATCCTCCCATCCGTCCCCGCTTTCCCCTGCCCCCCCGCCCTCGCCCATTACCGTCAGACGGACCCGCCACGTGGCGCCCCCCCGCGTCCCTCGCCGCTCCGACGGGTGGCAACAATAGAGACAAGGAGAGCCAAAATGGCAGCCGTCCGCCCCTGTCTGGCCAGTCCCCCGGGGGCCAGTCGCGTATCGGCCCAGCCAATCTTAATGCACGTCTTCCGCAACAAATTGGCCAGTTTACTTAAGAGTCTGCTGTGGCCCATGAATATTTGATGCGGTCAGGGCTGTGGAGTGGAGGGATACAATGACAGGGTCTTATCTTATTTAGCCAGACAGAGGGGGGTCGGTTCTTGGCCCGACCCAGAATACTCCACCGCTCTCCTGAGATCTGGAAGAGCCCAATTCAGGAAAACTATGAAAACATTTCTTTTTCATTCGTCCACACCTTTGAAGTACAAAAAAAAAAAAAACGGGGTCTTGAAATGCTGCCGATCGCTGCCAAATTGAGAGAAGAATGCTCCTTTTCCCTGATTGACATTTGGGAAATAACACAATGGGCTCTTAACAGGTTTAACGGACCCAAGAGTGATATGAAGACTCGCTTAATGGAAATGTAAATTTCAATCCAAATAACAAAAAAAGAAAACATGATCACAATGCCGAGGGGTTGGGGGAGCGGCGGCGGTGGCGGCGGCGCCGAGGGCTCGCGTTACCTCTTCAGTGTCGTCTTTAAAAAGAGACGCCGAGATTTGATCGAGGAGACATTGTTGGAGAAGAAATGCGAGTAGAAGACGTGAGATATGTTATTTCTCCCCGCGATAAAGTCCACACACGGCGAAGCTGAGGAGAGGAAACAAAATAAGGACAGTTTTCCCAATTATCCCTCCCCCGTCCTCTCTCGCTCTCTGTGCCTTCTCTCTGTCCCTCTGGGCTCGAGGTAGCTGTGTGATTTAAAAAAGGCCTCTCATATTGCCTTGGCTGTGATGGCTAGTAATACTGTAGCCTCCAAATCAATGGAGCCTGTCCTAGATTTCGCTGCGGTCTCAACTCTCTCTCTATAAAGGGATCTGGAGGGCACTCTATATTTTTATTACCTGCAGAGAGAAATGGAGAGGCCGGGACCTGGATCTCATTTCACACACACACACACACACACACACACACACACACACACACACACACACACACACCATATATACGCTTGCACACACACTCGCACATGCTCAGATGCGAGCTTGCATGCGTTCAGACATAAAAGCTGCCTCACATGCATGACCACATGAACAAATGCACACGGGCATTCAGGCATGGTGGGCTAACACGTACACCAACTGTCCACCCGCCGTACCTGAGACCCCTGGTGGCTCGAAAAAGGGGACCCCAGCAGAGACTGTCTCTCTTCATTAGCCGCTGAGCGCACACACACACACACACACACACAGAGGGGGCATGATGCAAATGCCACAGTGGGTTACGCTGACTACTCTGCTGACTGTGCACATTGGGAGGCTGCAGCAGGAAAGGTTGCATCCAGTTTCTAGAGTGAGGGGAGGAGGCAGGGGAAAAAAAAGAAGAAGAAGCAGGAATTGAATGTGTTGTACGGTGAAACAATAAGAGGCATCTCAAACTTTGCTTTGCAGCATCCAGTTTATCTTCTTCAGCTGCAACGCTGACTTCAAGGAACACGCCGCTTTCAACCGAGCGAGAAAGAAAAAGTCTTGAGCGTGAAGCGTAATTAAGAGAGGGTGCACTCGCATGCAAAGTCATTGGTAAAGACGCGAGTGCTAGCCAGAGTGAGGCAAACCATTTGTGTTCAGTGGAGAAATAAGCCTTTGAAACATGCACAGTCATCTTTCAAGCCTTCAGCCATTGACTCTCTATGAAAACAATACTGAAATGTCCATTTCTTTGGTCTGTTTGTCAGCAGGATTTACAAAATGAACATCATGTCACATTGTGAACTATCAGTTGAGACCATAAACTCATCAGTAAACTATTCACTCAGGCAATAAATCAAGTCAGAAGTAGGGTCTTTTTCTCATAAGCTTACTCCTTCTTGCAACCAGTTGAGTCGCCTCCTGCTGGCCATTAGAAAGAACGCAGGTTTAAAGGAAAAGTTCTCCCAAAAATTAAAATTCAGTCATTATCTACTCACTCATGGAAAGTGGGGTGATGTTTCATAGCCCACAAAACATTTCTGGAGCTTCACAGTAAAACAGCGTTGCAGCGTTCTCCTAAACAACTGAAGTAGATGGGGTCTTGTTTTAAGTCCTAAAAATACAACCAAAAATTAAACATACAATGGCTCCATACAGCTCGTCAAACATAATCCAAGTCTCTAGTAGTCGCAAGATCCCAAACTGGTTTGAAAAGATGTTATTCACAACCCCTGACGCTGTTTCCGCTAATGCATTTGGCTTAGCAGCTGAAGATTAGAGATTTCAGCTTTAAAAAAAGGTGTAAATAACGTCTTTTCAAATCCCTTGATCTCGGATTTGGGATCTCGGGGAGAATTGGATTACATCAAATGGAGCCATTTTATGATTATTTTTAGTTGTTTTTTTATGTTAAAACAAGTCCCCATCTACTATAGCTGTTTATGAGAATGTTGCAACGCTGTTTTGCTGTGAAGCTCCAGAAATGTTTTGCGGACGACGAAACTTCCCCCGACTTTCCTCTGGTTTGGAGATAATTAGATGATGCATGGATTTTCACGTTTGGGTGAACTTATCCTTTAAACCTGCATTGTATCTAATGGCCAGCAGGGGGGCAGCTGGTTGCAAAAAGGAGTAAGCTTATGAGAAAATGACCTACTTCTGACTTGATTTATTACCTCAGAAAACAGTTTCCTATTGAGTTTATGGTCTCAATCGTCTTCTTCAACACAGCACGATGTTTATTATGGTCCGATTTAGATTATAAATCCGGGTACGCTTTGGGGCGTGGCTACCTTATGAATAACAAGTCGCTATCATGGCGTGTCATTGGTTTCTCAGTCAGATCCAATCAGGATATCTTCACCTGCTTGTCTGACTATGGCTCCAAAAAAACCAAGATGGCAACGACCGTAATGCCAAACTCAAGGCTTCAAAACTGTCAACAAGCCAATGGGTGACGTCAGGGTGGGTTTACACTTGATCCATCTGGTAGAAAACATCTACAGTCATATTTTTGAGAAAGTATTTTTAAAATTTACAGTGATTACAGTTGGTACAAATATCCCTTCACCTCTGCCACAGCCCAGAAAGGAAACCAGGAAAACAGAAAGGAGGAATTTTGTAATAGAAAGAAGTTACCATTAGAAATTACCCACCTCACTCTGCTGATTAGCTTTAGCTGAACTTGGATGAGCATCTTTTTATGCAAAAGCATGATTGTGGATTTTATCCCAACTGGAGACACATTACAAATGGGATCTCTTCACTCTTTCCATGTACACATGCTAGTAAAGGGAGTGAGTAATGTTTTATAATGTGAGCCTATCCTTTAAGACCATTTTTACTTTAATCCTGCACGAACAAAATCCATTTATCACACAGCAGTGCGTGCAAAACCTGCACCAACCCTCCATCTAACGCTCCTCACCCCTCCGACATCGCTGGGGTGAAGCCGAACGGTGCCTCGGCTCACCCATGAGCCTCGGCGCCCCCCATCCGCCCAGCCCGACTGCCAGCCGCGCAGCCATCCAGCCAACCTTCGTCAGCAGCTAATTAAATCTACCGCTATTCATTTGGCCCTAATGTGCTTTTAATTGGATTACAGGGCCGGTCACGGGGAGGGTTCAGGAAGGGGTGAGGAGGACGACAGAGAGCAGGGCGCGAGGTGAGGGGACGAGGGAGGAGAGGCTGTTTGACATGAGCGTGAGTGAGGTAACCTTATTATTCTGTCCGAGCAGGGGGGCAGAGAGAGGGAGAAAGGGAAGGAGAGGGAAAGGATAAAGCTTCTGTAATGATGCGATGAGTGTTTGTTTTTTTGCAGTCAGCAGGATTTGGGTTTTTAAGAGAAAACTCGGCACATCTGTAACCGGCGGGGGGGACAGAGAAGGGCAAGAGGCGGGGGGTCGGCGAAAGGAAGAGGCGAGGCTTTGATGTGCTGATAAGAAAGTTACTGTATGTAACGGCACCCAGAGAGACAGCACCCAGTGATAGCCAGAGAGGAAAGAAAAAGATCATAAGAGCGGGAGGAGTGACGAGAATACGAATGGCGGAGAGAGGAACTGGGGTTTTGACGCGGCGGTGAGAAAAGAATGAGTTGTTTATTGTCAGAAGTAGAAGTCCTAAGGGTTCGGGAGATGCAGCGATGCAGGAGCTGAAGTGTAGAGCTTTTAATAGTCTTGCTTTTGAACTCTAAAGCAGGAGGAAGAAAGGGAAAGATGCTGTTTCACCAACACTCGCTCAACTTTTTCCCGAATAAAAAGGCCCCACACTTGACTGCTCGCTTGGTATTCGAGTCACCACGTCCGACTAGATGAAAAGGGGGGATTTTCAAAGAACGAGGTCAATGTTTAATTTTTTGTTGAATTGATAAATAAATTACAGTCGGATCGATGGAGTTTTAATCTGCGGCCGGTCTTGACAGGCAGCCAAGTCTCGCTCCCCCTCACCGCCCACCGCTCGAAGCCGGTGTCGGCAGCCTGATTATGAATGAAACTTGTGTCCGACGGGTCGACCCTTCATCTCTGGTGCCCGGCCCACTTGGTGCATGACCTCGCACATATTAGAGCTGCGGCACAACACACCAACACAAGCACTTTTCTCACAGGGATGAAGATCAGCAGGAATTTGTTTCAGCAATAGTGACAATTATTTAAAGATGGTGACGTTAGAGCTACACCACTGTTCGAGACCACTTCAAGACCACCGCTTCGTTTATCGTTTTAAATGACAGAACAGGGTGAATTGAGCAACCCCTCGGGACATTTTGCAGCCGTCTTTGTGGCAACAATAAATGACATTTTAACAAGACATTGGGTCGTTTTCAAGCCATTTTTGTGACAACAAAACTGGGTGTTTTATCGAGACACTTGGACGTTGTTGAACCATATTTGTGGCAACAAAACCAGGAATCTTTAACGAAATGTCAGGGCATTTTCTGATTGCTTAGTGGCAACAAAGCTGAATGTTTTTATCCCCTTGTTGAGACATTTTCCAGCCATGTTTGTAGCGCTAAAACCAGGTATTTTTAGCAAAACATCAGGATATATGCTAACCCCCTTCGTGGCAACGAAACTGGGTACTTTTAGCTAGAACGTGATCTTTTCCCGACCCTAACCAAGTGGTTTTTGTTCCTAAACCCAACCAGACCTTAAACACAGCATTGCCATAACATGCAATTGAAAACTGAACATGTTAAGCTTCAACATATCTGTCTTTTGCGGAAACATTTGTATCGTTTTAGCATCTTTCAGCCTTGTTTTGGTTTAACAGCCCATAACTATATAGTATATATTACTCCTTATCTGCTGGATGTGTAAAGAGACAGCTGTTTGTTAATACATTTGCCATTTCAACTTTATGAAGTGATTAATATGCCAATGTTTTGTTTGCAGCGTGCTGGAGGCCCCCAAGTGGCCAAATAAAGGTTCAGACGTTACATGTAAATAACATCTTTTTGGTTAGAGGTGATTTTTTTATGCAGTCTAAAGAGCGTACGTAGAATAAATAATCTATCATGACGTGAAAACACATTTTGTGCCGTAAAGCAATCCAGCACACAGCGAATCAGTGGCCCACAACACAAATGCGACAAAGAGGCTGGTAATTGGTCTCAGTTATTTCCAGTAATTAAACTAATGTCTCAATGAATCAATGTAGTGATGATTTATTGATATTTAACAGATAATACCGGTGTCATTTATTCTTCCTGACAACAGTACACATGGTCTCAGCCCACCAGCAGCTTTGCTTGTGTGGAGCCACTGTGTGTTCCCCCTGCAGGTTTGTTTTACCTCCCAGAGCTCACAGCCTCCCATTGTTTTCAAAAAATCCATTAATGGGCACCGTTTCCATGTTTTCTATTACGGTGCACTGTTACATACTTCTTCTGGCCGCAATGAAGTGTCAAAACAAAAACTTGAGGCAGAGTGGCAGGCAAATTTAGGCGGAGACACGCATTGATTTCCTCACTTTCAGTTCCAGTGGAATGGAGCTGCTTCCGATACAAATGAAATGATTTGGGATTTATGGAGCTACAGAGCCATGTTTGGTAAAATTAAAAGGGTCATCATCCATCAGATGATGAATTGCGTTTGCCAGTGCGGCAACAACTGCTTTATTGCACTTTTGAAAACAATGGGAGAGTGTGACCTCTGGGGTGGGAGGCAAACCTGCAGCAGAACAAACGCTGGTGGTAGAGAAGTTTTCTTTGTGGAAACTGGAACAATTTCCCAAATCAAGATCAGTTTACTAGAGTGTGACTCGGCCTGTTAAAACTTTTTTTATGTCTTCTGTGGTTCTGAAGGAGCTTATTACATATTTTCTTGATCAACCTTTTGAGATTTGACAAAATTGGGAAGGTTTTTGGTTATTTCATGAGAAATCTCTGTATTTATGTTGTACCTGTGTTTGGTTCTACGTTTTATACGTGTCATCATAAAGCAGTGTTAACTCTTTTAAATGAACAGTTGAACATTTTGTGAAATATACTTAAAGGTCCCATATTATGAAAAACACGTTTTCTCTGGTCTCTACATATATAAACTGGTCCTCCCTGAGCCTACCAACTCCCAGAATGAGGAAAGCAAACGCGTCCTGCATCATCTCTGCAGCCCACCCACTGGTGAAACGAGGCTCCTACAGGCTGTTCAGATTCAGCTCCCGTCGTGACGTAACGACGGGAGTGATTTGCATAGGCCGAAAACACGCCCCCCTCTCCCCGGAGACATCCGAGGTGAAGGTCGGTGTGTCCAGGGTGATTTGTCCAGCAAATTGCTCTGTTGTTGGTTGTAAAAGTCAACATAAGTGCCTTTATTCTGTCCCAGCTACATCGGACTGCTTCAGTAACGAGGGTCAGTACAAAGCTGGCTTTGCCTCGACACTGACCCTCGTAAAAGGATCAGTCCCAACCATACGGGACCCAGCAGCTGCACCTGAGCCACAGGTGAGTGTCGCCACGTGTTGATAGTATTTACAGTTGCCTACGAGTATGGTGACGTCAGCTTGACATTGGCTAACTAGTTAGCTCCGCTTCGGTCCGCTATGCAGCGGCGTTTGAAGCGAGTTTAATGTTAATAATATTACGGGGGAGCTTGGTTGTCACAGTGAAAAGTCTGGAAACGTGTGCAGACTGGAGACAGAGACTATGCGAACAGTGTCCAAGAGTTTGGAGACTGTGTTGGAGACAAACGCAGCTTTCGCTAGCTGTTTTTAGACGTTACCTGTTGCAGGTCAGTGGGGGATGGGAGCCGGGTGGTTGTGTTGGGGAGTCCTGCTGCAGCCGCAGAGTCTGTATCTTTCTGAGCCTCCTTCTGGGTCCGATTCTGGGTCAAACTGGTATGGCTGAACGACAGCATCTCGGCGAGCCATAGCGATACATCCACCTAAACATTAGCGCATGCTACCGCTAGCGTCAGCGGCATCCTCTCCCTGAGAGGCGCGTGTCGCAGGACGGAGCTCATTAGCATTAAAGGTGCAGGCACAGAAACAGCCTGCTCTCACCTGAGCTCACCTGAGCGACTTTCAGACAGCTGATACTCAGGACCAGGTACGGAAGCCCTAAAGGGCCATGCATTCATACATTTTATTTCCTCCATTTTCCCGTGATAACGAGTTAATTTCATTTGTTTTCTCGAGATCTCGAGTTATTATCTCGTTATCTCGGGAATACAGCAGTTGTTGAAGGTACATCTAGGAGGCCGTAAGCCTAGCATAGCCCGTCCAAATAAAAATGTAAAAAAACACATTTGAAGTGCCGCCAAGAGCGTGCAAAACCGACGCAAGGTGTTCCATTTACCTCCATTGAACTGGAGTTTGGAGTGAAATTGGGCAAAACATGGGCAGCCTCAGCTTTAACAGAGCTATGTTGTGCTCATGGAGTGACAGTTGGGACCTTGGTGGCCCTGTAAGCCTGCTGATGCAAACAAGGTGACACTTCAGTCGGCCTGGTTTAAGACCCCGGCCTCTAAAGCACACCCCAACCAGATGATGTCAAAATCAATATGGCAATGTCATCGGGCCCGCTTCTAGGAGTAATGACGGCCCCTCAACCTGCTCTGAAGTCATGCACATGCACACACTTAAACATCCCTCCCCCTCCCTCCTCCGCCTCCCCCGCTTCTTCATCATATCATCAAGCCCATCAGTAGGCTTAATGGGGAAGCGATCAATACATCGCAGGGGTCGAGGTGAGCGAGGCGAGCGTACCGGCGGCTCGTGACACTCGTACTAATGGCCCGACGAGCCGACACGGCCACCACCCGTCACTGTCAAACTAACTGTCCCGTATTGTCCTTATCATCGCCGTCTCCTAAGCCACTCACTGTCGCTACTGGTGACCAATGTGTCGGATGATAACGGGGCGGAGGTCAATCCCTCTTGATACTGCCACATCTCTAGTTAAGTGTGGGAAACGCTTGCGCCCCAGACATCCAAATGAGATCTCGAGCTGGTTTAGAGCTCCTAGGATCCGGAGGAAGGAGCGCGCCCGGTCGGCTTGTTGGCTCGAGTGCAGGTTTATGTTTAGTCTGTCCCCCCGTCCTAACCCCTCATTACAGCCAGTTTATCATGCCAGGAAGAGAGTGGCAAAAACAAATTAGTCCACGGGAGGGGAAAATAGCCGGGGATATCGATTTCGCCTTTTCATGCCAGAGTGGAGCACAGAAAATATTGGGCTATAAAAGGGAAACAAGGATATAAAGCCATTACGGTGCGCACTTAATTGATCCCACTTCCCATAACAAATTAATTGAGCGGAAAATGGCAGATGGCTTTGATGAATGTCATAAAAAAGGCTTGTCAGCAAGCCCGGTGTGTGCGACCCCCTTGCTCGCTCGCCGTAGCGCATGAAGGAGCTGCTTAGGAAGGAGGCGCGGAGCGTGTTTCTTCGAGTATTTACATCCCAGTGATCCCGACGTTAATCATGTTGACTTATTGACATCGCCGCTAATTGTCTGCCGCTTCTTGGAGGATCTTTTTTTTCCCCCCTTCTCCTTTTCTACATTGTCTTGTTTCTGGCCTTCTGCTTCTTTAACTGCGAGTCGGTGTACAGGTGCATGTTTGTTTGCCCACGTTGGAATGTGTGTGTGTGTGTGTTAGTGTGTGTGTATGTTTATACTGACAGGCTGCTGCCCCAGTAGCAGAACAAATGCTAATTTAATCAATTGGCTATAAATCCTACTGGCCGCTGACTCATGCGTCTTCTGCCCTGGGGACTCCAACAAAAACCCTGCCAGTGCAGTTTGTTCAGCACACACACACACACACACACACACACACACACACACACAAGCATCCATCTTCCGTGCTCATCTTTTCCCTCTTCCATCACCGCGGCATCAGAATTATTTTTGAAACAAACACACATGCAGATGTTGACACGCCGAGATAATTGCTGTTTTTCTTCCTTTCTGCTGAAAATTCCTCAGCTGTGCAGACGACTCGGAGGCTGCGATCGATCCATGTTCGCGCACAGACACAGACACACACACACACACACACCGGCAGACATTCCTGCTACCCATTAACCAGAGAATTATTTATTGAGAACATACTCCTCCTCACTTTTTACCCCATCTTACACACACACACACACACATACGATGCTGACACACCTGCAGTTCCATGACATCCAAATCTGCTAAAGCTGCTGAGACAGCGTCTTTGAGGGGTGGGGGGGGGCTGCGAGACTGGTTGGGGGGCACAGTGGTGCGATAGAGTGACAGAGAGAGACAGAAAAACAGGGATGCAGAGTGACACAGAGAGAAAAATGCCAGAAAGAGCAACAGAGCGATAAAGAAAAGTCAGAAAAAAGGGTGACAAGAGAGCGAGCGAGCGAGGAAGGAGAGAGGAGCTGCTGTCTGCTAGCAGCATGGCTGCTCGGTGCCCACGGGCTCTGCTCAGAATTCTGCAGGGCCTCTGTGGCCCCCGTGTTCCCCATCAATCTCAGCCCGCTCTGGCAGCCGCCAGCGGCTGCATCTTAATCTGCTGGGGCTGGACGTGAGGACGGACAGGTCGCCTGGGCCGCGCAGTAAATAACCCTTCTCCTGACTGTCCCCTTCTATTCCCCTATGCATACACAGGGATGGACACACACATGCACACACACACATTTCTGCATCTTCTGACTTTGGCGAGACAGCCGAGTGAGTTCCATGTCAAGTTGTACTGTAAGCATTAAAAATGCACGCTACATGATTAGAAAGTCAAATTTTACCGCAGTCAAGAGGGCAATAAGTTTCATGTGAAGCGTTTCCTTCTTCGCTTGACGTTTTAAACACACTGCAGAACATGTGATAATGAAAAGTGTGAAGTCACAGAGACGACTGAAAGCAGGTAGAAATGTTGCCAGGCTGCCAGCCAGTTTAAAGTAAAACATTGTTTTATTAGTTTTATGTTGTTACCACAATGCAGAACATGAAATAATATATAAAAATCGATATTTAAGATAATGGAGCCTTAGAAATATATGAGGGGAAATGTTATTTTAGGATTCTGTCAGGTAATATGTCAAAAATCTGACACGACTGGTTCTTGTTTATGTCTAATTTTGAAGAAAACATGCTTTGAACACCCAAAACTACACTGAAAAACGTGTTCAGATAGATATTTATGTCAAAGGCCGATAACATCGCTTCCATCGCAAAGATCCTTCATTGCTGTTCTTTGCTCTTCTATCAATGAAATAATCTCTCTACGTCTAATAGAACTGATGCTAAAGCAGCTAAGCTAACCTCTTGAGGAGCCGCCATTGTTGTTTTCAGAGGAACAGTCTCAGTTCCTCGCAGGATGCTGACTGTTTGAACCCCTGTGTGATCGGCCACAAGCTGCCTCGCGAAACAACCGAATTTCTGCAAAATAAGCAATTTGCAGAATAATTCCTATTTCATAGCTTCACCAGAGACTTCCTTAAATACCCTGACACTCCTCGTCTGGAATAAATACTTGAAATTTACATGATGCTTGCCTTCATTCCCTGCCCCGTGGGTACTTTACTCTCTCTTTCTCTTTTAGGGGGGGAGGATGGTGGTGGTGGTGGTGGTGGTGGTGTGTAAAGGCACCTCTCACATCTATCAGCTTTTTTTATGTGTATTTGTCTGTGCCTCTGTCATCCATTTTACACACACACACAAAAAACCCCACACAAAGCCGCCATCATCCTTACAAGCGGCGGCGGTGACAGCTGTGCAGATCTGACACAAAAGATGCACTATCTGAGGAACACGGAGGAGGAGGCAAGGTGAGAGAGACTCGGCGGGATTAGAGGGCGGCTATCTCGCTCGCCCAGGGCCCCCTCTGAAATCCAGGAGGCAGCCGGCACGAGTCGCCGGGCTCAGAGGCTTTGAGGCCGCTCCGCCCACGAGCCTCCGCCAATCTCCACCGGGGATCAGTTGAATTCACAACCTCCCCCCCTTCGCTCCGCTTCTCTATTGGTAAGACCTTGACGGGTCAAAGGTCGACGTATTCTCCCCACCGGGCGGGCGCGCTTGCTCCGATGGCTTCGGGGCAGAGCTCACTGCGTTCCCAATGGGATGCCGGTAGTCATGGCAACCTTTGAACTCAGGCAGAACGAGGAAGGTGAGGGATGAGAGCGGGGTTAGCGATGCAACGGTGTTCTGCGCGCGTGAGTGACAGCTTCCCAGGGTTTTCTCTCTCTTAAAACACACACATTCAATCAGAAACCCGAGCTACATGTAAACACACACAAACACAAGTCAAGATGGAGGACGTACGCGGCCGCGTTCTCATACAGACGCACACAAACACACACTGTTTGACAGATGACCTTACGCTCTGTGTCACTGAGCTGCAGCGTCTGCCTCTGCTGGGAGTAATAGTGTCCAGAATGACATGTTATGACGGGGAAGGAGCACTGCGGCAAGTCCTCACACACTCTCGAACACGAACACACACTCATACACACTCTTTCTGGCACCCAGCCCCATCTTGTGTGTGTTTTTGTCTTTACCACCGTCTCGCCCTCCCACCGGCTGGCTGAAAGAAGAAAGGCAACAGGGGGGATTGAATGTCGATTTTCGTTTAAGGGCGAAAACAAGCTGGAAAAAGTCATAGATCAAAAGCTAAAATATGAAAAATGCACTTCTTTCTACCTTGCACCAAATGTTTTGACATCGAACTGCAGTATTTGGGAGATGTTATGTTCACCGGGGTAGAACTTCCAACACGACGATCCAGTTCTAGTACATGTTTCACCTCCAGCGTGAACACCTCAACGAGCAGTCATCTCCCTCCACAGAAACACCAATTAAAAAATAGATCCTTGTACTCCTCCACAGGACGAGCTGACTTCCTTCAGAGCTCGACAAACGTGGCATGCGGAGTGTGGCACGAGCTCGTCTACCTCACCTGTGCGAAGCCAAACGCGGCCATTAAAGAAACACCAGAGACCGGCTTCCAACTCCTGGCAATCAATGAGGAAAATTAAAGATGCTACGGTAGCGCGAAAAAATTGGACTGAGAGCAACAAGATGGTGCTTAAAATGAAAAAGTGAAATTGGCAACCTTCACTGCCATATTTACAGTTCTTGTAAGGGCTTTCTGGAATAGGTGTTATTTGTATTTGTTGGTTTTATTTGGTATTTGTTGGAAAGAAGGCACAGGGGCGACACGAAAGAGGAGTGAGAGAATAATGATTGAGGAGTATTAAGTACAGGATGGTGGTTATCTCTGGATTTAACATGACAGATCACAGCTTCAGTGGTATTACAGAAAAGGTGCTTGATTATGTCACGTGATTGTTAGTTGACAGTAATCGTTTAATGCAAAAGATGCTTTACAGAGGTTAGCTGAAGCTAATATGATGCTTCAGTTTTACCAGCCATTAAGACAGAAATCAGCTGCAATAAAACAACTCAAGGGAGTCCAATGGTGGTGGCAAGTTTTTCAGGTACCAGTGAAATGACGGCATACGATCCAAAATGGCATTTTGAGAAACACATCCATGAGTTTAAAGGCTTTTGGGACACCAAAATACTGTAGAGTGGTGTCTAGGACTACGACACTGAAAATGCTATAAAAGTGACAATTATTGTCTTGTGGCAGAAGGTGTGCTAAGTACAAAGATCTTCCGAGATGACCTCAGGTTTTTTGCTGAAATCCTTGGCATGGGTCCCACTGAAATGAACATGGTACACATTTCTGCAAATAAAGCCGTTTTTTGGCCTGACGACAGCAAAGCGGTGCCAACAGTCTTCAATTACATCATTAGGGACACGTTGATAATACAAGGTCCAGGCCAATTCAAATTTAGGAATGTGCTAATCCGAGTCACATTGGGTTTTCCCAATTAGAAAACGATCCCCATACTAGGTCTTTCCAGCGTAAATTCTATTGAACCAGCTGTTCAGGATTCTTGAAACCATGGTGCTATCCAGTGAACGAGTGTAAGTTTCCACCAGTTTTGTGCAGAACCATCATAATCAATGATGCTTTATCAACAGAGGCCGTTGCACAATGCACAACGACCTGTAGCATATGACGCGCTGCACTTTAGGTCAAGGAAAATCTCCCATATTTTGGTTCTAGCTGGGAACCAAAGGCTCGTTTCCACCGAGCAGTCTGGTTCAGTTCGGTTCGTTAAACATTGGAACGGTAATTTTTGCATTTTGATTGTCAGGGTAGGGTTCAAAGGGTACTGTACCAAAAGTACTTAGGTGGAAATGCAGCTGAAGTGTTCGTAACGGTTTAAAATTAGGTGCAGGAACTGGATCTTAACCTTGTTGGTGGAAAAGCCCGGTGAGGTGAATCATTTTTATCGAAGGCCAGGTCTCGCTGTGGCACTTAAAACCTAGTGTGGGGCTTGGCTGAACATAACTGATAGAGAAAACAATGATTTTTTATAATGACACTGACAAAGGAGCTGTATCTATTGTGGATTGGATGGCTTAAACCTGATCCGCTTAACAAGATCCAGCACCAATCTGATGTATCAGATCTTTGCATAGTAATTCTGCCATTTGCATTCAGGTTTTTTGGGTGGCGGTGTGTCCGGGGAACAAAATCACATTTGACAACCTGGAACAGCTCGTACTATAAAATACCATTACTTTGAAAGATACCCACTTTATTCGTCTAACTGCTGAAGCTTGGTATTAGCTCTGGCTGAACTTTCGAATGAAGTCATGCGCAGAACGAGGACAGTGACCAATAAATCTTTCGACGTACGTACGGGCATGTGAGTGGCGTATTAAAAGAAACTTGAAAAATCTGAACTTTACCTTCGGAAAGAAAGAAAGAAAGAAAGAAAGAAAGGGTTCAGATAGAAGAAGCAGAGGGGGGGAAGGGGGAGAGGGCAAAAAAAATCCTTGCAGGAGGAAAAGATGGAGAGGGAGGGAGGAGCTGACACCTTGACGGATTGATTGAGATCGCCCAATACACGGTGTTGCCTGCAGCCTAGATTAGCAAGAGGTCTGGGTCAGCACAATCTCTGTGTGTTAGATAACTCTCCTGCCTCGCAGCTGCAGCTTGATACTGCGCCTTCGACAACAACACAATAATTTTTTTTTTTTTCGCCGGGTATCTCTGCAAACTCACATCTCCAGATTTGAGAACCTCGCTCGTGTGTGTGCGCGCACGATAGCGAGGACGAGAGAGCGAGACAGAGAGAGAGGCAGACAGACTGTGGGGCCCAGTATCCATGGCAACCCCAGCCAGGTGCACTGGTTCATATGCGATTCAGGTAATTCAAACCTGCGATGAAAAGCATGCATATAAGGTCAGTGGTATTCAAATGCACTGCATGTATTCATATCCAGCCTCTCTCTGAACGCTGCCACATGACCTCCCGCACCACTGCCCCCCCCCCACATGAGCAGACATCTCCCACAATGCCCTGCTTGAGTGACAGGTATGATATTTCAACTGGGTTTGATTGAGGAGTGCATTTAAATGATGACAGCACGTCTCAGATATGGGATCGTGGTTTGGATAGGGTCATATGATTTAAAAAACACAGTGCGAGAGAGAAAATAAGGAAACAGAGAGACACAAAAATTGGGGAAAGTGTCATAGGGCTTGCTGTCGATGGGGTTTTGGAGGCTTGTGTTAAGCCAGAGGCTTTGACAGCTGGGTTTAAGGAGAAAGGAGAGAGGGCTATGGATTGGAGTCAGGTCTCTACTTCATATTCTGAAGATTAAACTCCTATCCTCCTCCTCCTACACCATTTTGGACGTCTGTGGCATCGTTTTACTCGGCTGTTTGTGGGTGTTTGCAGCAGTGATTTACAGCCAGGGTCGTTGCTGCCTGCAGAGCAAGAAAAAAAAAAAAAAAAACCTTTGCAATCAGATATTCTGTGCCAGAGCTCACCAGCATTAGCAGTCAGAATCTGAAATTTGCTTTAATCGTGCAGGCACACTGACCACGTCGATATGCACTCAGAGAATGAGATGGTCGGTGTGATAAAGGAGTGAATAATGCGGGGATGGTGCGATTGTGTTTGTGCGCTCATGTGTTTTTAGCAGCAAATCCAAAAGACTGTGGATCTGAGTGATAAAAAGAAGCAGAATTAAAAATGTATTTATACAAAATTTGGAGCTGGGAGCTGTTTTCTGATCAAAATGTCCCAAAAAAATCACAGGTTATAGCTCCTGAATGTGAACGTATGCCAGTTTTTTGCAATAGAAAGTGAGTATCTTTGGATTTTGGACTGTTTTTTTGGTTAAATTTAGTTTAATTCATTAAAGAAAATAATCTGCATGATTAAATAATAATAATAGAGTGATGTTTTCTCCTATTCCTCTAACTATATGTGCAAAACAGATGAGAAAATGGACAAAAAATGGACAAAACATGCACAACAGGCGAACAAATTGTGGGCTAATTTCCCACAGAAATTATGAAAATGATCTGAATGTGCACAGCTTGCTCACACTGAGTGATAACTGATGAAACCTCTCCTCCCATGTAGGGATGCAGGCTAATTATGGTTTGCTAAGGCTATCCTAGCCGGTGGTCACTATTAAGGGAAATCAATGTCCAATCAAGACGCCGACATGGACGTGGAACAGATACGAACGCCGCTTCGTGGCAAATATTTATCATATTTGCCACGAGAGCTCTTAACAAGGTGACTGCATGCTTCACTATCTGTGATTTAATTTGAGAAAAGCGCAAAATTTAAGACTTTTCTTGGCAGATTTATCCGTTTTTTTGTAAAGGACACAAGATTGGTTGGGTCAGCAGTGGTGCGGTCAATCACTCGATAGGTGAAGAAGTGTATGTTTGACATCTGTTTGTGTGTGTGTGCTTTAAGAGACCTCCCGAAATGACCTCGCACATAGAGATGATGGTCATAAATTGGTCTGAAGTCTCATTTTCCCTGCAGGATTTTGACCAGCTGCCACAGCTTAGAAGCCATTTCACTCCTGCAGCCGACAGTCCCCTCACACAGAGTGACAGAGTTAATGAGTACATTTTATGGCCAGATTCGACAACCAAGGAGAAGCAAATGTAATGGGAATCACGAGGGCTGTAAATAGCGCGTAATAAGTGATACAGGGCCGGACCCCGATGGTTTTTGGGATGAAATCTCAATGTGGTTTGGTGGGAGGAAGCCAGAACCACTGTGAAGGCTAACCTTATTCACAGATAACTGATCATATCAGGCTGGGATAGAGAAAACATGTGCTTTAACACAACATAATGGGGCAGAATCAGTGCCGAGCGGCATGCTGGGAATAAATAAATGACTTTGCTGCCCCCATGTGGACCAAAATAGCAATGCAGCCTATTTTTTTTCAAACCCATCTCAACAATGACTTTGATTTTTGCTGAAAAACCTTTAAAAACATAGAAAAAATAAATATGATTTACTGTTAATGTGCAGTGATGAAATAAAATAATTAAAGGTGCAGTATGTAGAAATTTTAATCAGAAATTGACACAAACTAAATAAACAAACTCTTTGTTTTCATGACTTAATAACTGAATAAACAAACTGAGCTTAAAGGACAACACAATTTAATCTTTACATTGTTTACATGTGGCGGACCCTGCCACCTTTCTAGCCTCAAACAGTGTTCAGGGCACCTTATTTACATATTTCTGAGTTTGCATTATCGCCTCATTGATATTGTAAAAAAATAATAAAATTCTCCAAAACTACATAGTGCCCCTTTAAATAACTCGTAAGAAAAATAAGTGCGGACGTAAGTAAGAAAAGTAAACATAAAATAATCAGTATTTACTTTTTAAAATTAAAAAGTGTTTTAAAATTTTTAATTTTTTAATTTAATTTTTTAAGTGTTTTTATATTTTTGCATTTGTATGTAAAACGTAATGTTAAATAATATGTTAAAATAATTATCTTTTCAAAAAAATGTATAAGTCGTATTATACATTTTCGCGCATGCGCAGATAAGCTCCCGGACATCCGGTTCTCCCCTCGGCAATCTCCGTCACCCGTCCACCGGCCGCTCGGCTCCTCTCGGGTGTTTCCGCCTCTCTCCGCCTCCGCTCGGCTCCTCTCGGCGGAGCTGATTTTCTCTGTCGTCGTCTCCCTCGTCCTCCTCTCCGTGTTGTTGTTCTCGGTGACGCGACGGAGGTGTAGCCTGACGCGGTCTCTTACGTGTCGGTCTGAATAAAAGTGGAGCTCCGTAGACCCGGGAGTGACGAAGCGAGTCTGTGTTGGTAAGAGGATACGCATCCGATGTTTGCTAAACAGATAGATGGCTGCCCAGAGAAGTTATTTGCGCCTAATATCCGCACAAAGCCAACAAAGAGATCATGGCGGCCGTGTTGCAGAGGCTCACAAAATGAGTCAGTCTCTGCAAGGCTCGCTGACTCGCAACACATAGGTATTAATATGGGAGTGGGCTTAAATGTTATTTTCTGTTTTATTAAACAATGTAGAAATGTGTTACAGAAGCAGCTAGCCACGTGAAGCTAAGATGTTCCTGTCAACAGTGTGTTTTGAGGCAAACTGAGCCCACAGACTGGTTAGTGAAAGTGGGGTGCCCTAGTTGCAAACAAAACTGGCACTGCATGCAGACCTTTCCCTCCAGTTACCCTCACATAGCTAGCAACCTTACGTTGTGTGTTGATTCAGGCTAGTTAACGCGATATTGTTTTTTTTCTACGGTGCTAACAAGTCACAGCAAAGCGCTGAGCTGCGAAACGAGCTGTTAAAACTGAAAAAATCTGTGTTGTAGGCTTGATAAATTTAAAATAATTGGCTGCTAACTGTGCTAACAGCCAATGCATTCCTGTTAGCTCGTTAGCACGCTAGCTGGAGCGTTTGCCGCTCAAGCTAGCTAGCTAGCGTGCTACATTGCTAACTGTGTTGGAAACACTAACGAGAGCTGCTCGGCTACCTAGCTGAGGAGTTAGCTGCTTATTCAAAGTGTGAGGCTAGTTGCTACATGAGCATTATTTAACCTTAACGTTATGGTGCCATGTCTTGAGTATGCTACATGCTTTATCGTTATTTTTGCTAGCTTCCTCCTTGTTGGAGATTCGTTGAGGATGTTTTATAAATGAATTTTATGCTAGCATGTTAAGCTAAGCCACACCCTCCTTTTTTAAAATATCAACAAGCAGTGTGTGTGTGAGGCTCAACCTCCAGTGTCTGCTTGCACACCACACACCACTCTTTCATTGTGTGTGCTGACAGCTGCTGTGTTAATCATCATGGTACACGTACAAACAAGCAGTTTCTTACTTTGTGCAGATTTTTAAATGACCATGGAAGCTGCTGCAGACACACAGCAAAGTGGTGAAACGGCTGTCTCGGAGTCTGAGGCCCAGCAGATCAGTCTGGCCCAGGTAAATTTTGTAAGGAAAAAACAATTTAAATTCACACGTTACACAGTACTTTCCATAGCAGACCTGAGCGCTGCTGCAGCTGAGAAAAGTTCATGAACTTGAATAAAGATGAAATGTGCTTATGGGTTGCAGGCGTCCATAGCAGCAGCCCAGGTGTCGTCCAGCAGTCCCACAGTCACCTTAGTGCAGTTACCCAACGGTCAGACGGTCCAAGTGCACGGGGTGATCCAAGCTGCACAGCCATCTGTCATCCAGTCCCCACAGGTCCAGACTGTACAGGTGAGGGAGACTTTTACAGCACTGATTGCTTACATGCTTCATTTTCCATTGTTTTATTAGCTGTAAGCTTGTAGTTGTATCTTCACCTTTTATTGCTACGTATTTGCAATGAAGCAGAGGCTTGTAAAAGATGTTAAAATCATTTTTTACGACTGATTTTCTTTGTTAAGTTGAAAGTTTTTTGATTTATGTTGCAGATTTCGACTGTTGCTGAGAGCGAGGACTCCCAGGAGTCTGTAGACAGCGTGACAGATTCTCAGAAGAGGAGAGAGATCCTGTCCAGACGACCTTCCTACAGGTCTGTGCGACAACTGACAACTTCACATTTCCCTTAAATCTTTTGCCTACATCTCGTGTCTGCTGCGCTTCTTATCATCAGCTACTGTTGCTTCAGAGCAAAAAGATAAACTTGCGAATGCTTCCGAGGTTGAAGGCTCTGGTTTCAATGTTTCTGGGGGAGAGGGTGAATAAAACAAACGTCTCTGTGAATGTTTCCCCTCCGCAGGAAGATTCTCAACGACCTATCATCAGACGTTCCAGCAGTGCCTCGAATTGAGGAGGAGAAGTCCGAGGACGACACAGCCCCCGCCATCACCACCGTCACCATGCCCACTCCCATCTATCAGACCAGCAGCGGCCAATACAGTGAGTACACTGTCGGAGATTATTATACAGGAAGTTTCACGTTGTTGCGACATTTAGGATTTCCTGCTATCATGCGGCGTCCTTTTGCTCTTTACACCAGCTGAACAGAAAAGTCTCAAATCAGATGAGGTAAACTTGGCCAATATTGTAATTTAATCATCTTAATTTAACAACACAGAGGAATGATCGTTGTCTGAAGACACTCCTCTCTTGATGGCACTGATGTAAATCTTGCTTGTTCTCTGCGTTCAGCTGTTTGGATCAGATACTGTCTGATGTTGGGCAGAGTTTGTCTCGGACACATTAAATCCCTTTTTATGATGTTTGATGTGTGGAGACGTCTCAAAGGTTACACGGTTCATTTGTCATTTTACAACACCGGCTGTGCAAATCCAAACTGAGTTTAACCCTTCATGCTACATTGGAGAAACTAAAGCGACTATAAATAGAAAATGAGAGATAGAAAATAAGTTGCTGCAGTTAGTGATGTCTGAGTGGGTTATTTTAGAAAAAATAGATCAGTTCAGGAGGCCATTGCACTGAATTTCCTCGTCCCACTAGCCAGATTTGGAGGTCGTCACTGTGCAGTTAATTTAGGACTAGTTCTAACATGTGATGTTGTCCCTCTGCAGTTGCCATTACCCAGGGCGGGGCCATCCAGCTGGCCAATAACGGCACAGACGGCGTGCAGGGCCTGCAGACGCTGACCATGGCCAACGCTGCCGGAGCCCAGCCCGGCGCCACCATCCTGCAGTACGCCCAGACCAGCGACGGGCAGCAGATCCTCGTGCCCAGCAACCAAGTGGTTGTACAAGGTGGGAAAATGACTCAACATCATGTTCTGCTGAAGCATTACGTAATTCTGTCTCAGAATGAAAGTGTACTACTTGGAACAGGAAGTGTGTCATGTTCTGCTTTTACAAAACACTGACTGTGTTGGCTCGTCTTTGTCCGTCAGCTGCCTCTGGTGACGTCCAGGCCTATCAGATCCGCACAGCTCCCACCAGCGCCATCACTCCCGGGGTAGTCATGGCGACTTCGCCTGCACTGGGCTCAGGCGGTGGCACCGAGGAAGTCACACGCAAAAGAGAAGTCCGACTTATGAAAAACAGGTATGTGATTTATTATGTTGACTAACGGTATGTTTAGTTTTGTTGTTGATGCTGTTGTTGCTGTTATTTGATATTGATGATTAGGGCGGCAACTAATTATTGTTTTCATCGTTTATTAATCTGTTGATGATTTTCTCGATTAATGATTAGTTGCTTCGTCTGTAAAATGTCAAAAAAGCCCAAGATAACGTCTCCACACACTGACATGGTGTTTCTGTTGCGCAGGGAGGCAGCCCGCGAGTGTCGCAGGAAGAAGAAGGAGTACGTCAAGTGTCTGGAGAACCGCGTGGCCGTGCTGGAGAACCAGAACAAAACCCTCATCGAGGAACTCAAAGCCCTCAAAGACTTGTACTGCCACAAATCTGAGTAGAAAACGTCACCGAGCGCCTGGCAGGGGCAACGCCGTCTTGTCCCCGTGTACAGAGACTCAGCACAGAGCCATGCATCTGGATGCCACGCCCCTCTTTTCTACTCTCTCGCTTTCTTTTTAAAAACTGCTGAAAAATCTGTAAAGTGACTCACCAGGAATTTAAAAAACAACCACACCGACTCCCACTTCGATTTGAAATTCTGTTCCCCATCGGTTTCCCATGAAAAAGCTGGAGGCTGTGTAAGGACGGAGGCGTTGGAGGAGGCTACAACTATAACAGGGTCCTTGTGGTGAAGTGATGGAACAGACTGTTCTTGTTTTGACGCCACCCAACGGGGAAGCATTCCAGTCACTGGTGCCTGGATGAACCGGGCGACATCACCAGCAACAGGGAACTGCTCGATTCCCATCACCGCCACCACCGACGGAACTTTTTAAAAATCTCCCCCCGCCCCCGAGACTCTTGGATCGTGAGGAGGTTACCTTCGTGTGCAACATTTGTAACTGTAACTGCGCTCTCGCATTAACATCTGTTACTTACTAATGCTTTGAACTGTAGATGGGCTGTGTCATGAACTTTTTATCTTTTAGCTATGTTTGGTTTACTACGTATTGGATTATCTGCTTGCATAATGCCATTGACTTTTTTTTTTTTTTTTTTCACTTTCTTTTTGGCCTTGATACGACATGAACAAAAAAAAAGAAGAAAAAAGCTAAACCATTCTGTTGGGTTGTAAAATGGTTGTCATGTTAAATGCAGCTTTAAAAAAGACTTGTTTAAATCTCTCAAGTGGAACATTTATGGTTACAGAACTCTTCAAGAGTTTATCGGGTCTCTGGTGCATGTTCCCAATCATATTAGGAAGGCTCATTGTTTTTGGTTTTTCTACCAATGTTCAACAAAAACGTCCTGACTACTCTTGTGGTATAATACTGTACCCCTCATGTGATAGAAATTGGATTATACGCAGATGATCTTCTGCTGTTTGCCCTAAAAATGCCATTTTAAGAAGTTTTTCTCCCTTATTTTTGTATTTTTAAATAAATTTTTTTATTTGTTTTATTAATTCCTGGATTCTTTTTGAACATTAACCAAAAATAATGAGCCTGACTTGTTTTGCAATGAAAGAAAAACCTTGTCTACAAACTTTGGAGACGCGTCTCAGGAATCGTGGATTCCCTGGTCTGTCGGTGTATAATGTCCCCACCTGTTTTGTTACTGGGTTAAACTTTTGAATTATTTCTGTATAAAATAAGTGAATTCTTGCGGTCGATACCAGGCGTCAGCAGAGGCCCGTCTCCAAATTCTGTTGACAGGATTACAAAGTGGCATGCGCACTTTCCTTGCATATACAATCCTACCACATTTCACTTGATTTAACAGGAAACTCTAATAAGCAACACCTCCTGTACTTGAAAGCAACACTGCTACGCATCAATTATTTAGAGTCCACGAGTGTTCTGTTGCTTACTGATTGTCGAGGCATCATCACGTATTTAATCGGACGTTACCGGTTGTGTGGAGCGTCAAATCTCACCAAGTACGACTCGGCTGCACCTATCAGACACCCTGCATTGTGAAAAGTGCAACCAAATCCAACCAGACAACGACTCTGACGTGAACAAAATGGATATTTTTTAAGATAACGGAATGCCATATTGTATTATTTTAGGTATTATGTATCGTCATGACATAGTATGCTTTTTTTTATGTTGCTTTTCATTAATTTTGTATTCACAATTTCTAAATGTCAGCACCGACCTGTATAAAACAGTGCATTATGTTAGAGCTATTGAAATATTACATTTTTGGCAGCTGTTAATAAATGTGTTTCTGGTAATCTTTGATCATTTGTGAACATTTTATTTGATTCTTATGCAAAAAAAAAACAGTTCAAGGTCGTCACAAATCCCTCTTTGGCGGCAGTTTCCAACATTTATACACGTGGATGTCCCGTTCTTTGTCATAGTGGACGTCCTCAACTCTGAACCGCTGCTTCAGCATGTCCAAAAAGTCCGTATCCCGCTTGTATCGGATCTTACAGGCCAGCAGCGCCACGGTGGAGTCCGAGCACAGGTGCTCCAGAGTCTGCAGCAGCGGCACGAAGGTGTCCTCCAGGTAAACGATGTCGGCTCCCAGCACCACGTCGAATCCTCCTGCCGGGTAACGTTGGAGGCCCTCGCCCCAGCTCAGCTCAGACACAACCACCGATCCCTGGGAGTCTGGGGGGAGGTTCGCCTTCACGTTGGCGGAGAGGAAGTCCAGGGCAGGCTGTCTGTCAGTGATGGTCACTTTGGCTCCTGAAGGATAAGAATGTGACACCGATTGACAGTTTTCGAGGCCAATAAATATCTAAATGACTCAATAAATAACTTGTTTTTGGCAGAAAATTACTTTTGTTACTTCAGTTCATTCAATATCAGATACTTTTACTTAAGTACTAGTCATATGGGTGATTTTTAGTAACATTTTGGCACAATATTTTTTACTTTCACCCAAGTATGACTTATGGGTACTTATTACAACGCTGCAGAAATAAATACGTAAATAAATTTTAAAAATGAATAAATAATGAATAAAATGTCAAATTACATGGGAAAATACATAAATAGTTGGAATTAATACAAATATAAATAAATACAATTGAAGCAGAAATATATATTTATGTCACATTTTGTAAATTCATGAATGCTACATTTGTTTTCAATTTTATTTTTGGTGTATTTAATGACATTAATTTATTTCTGGCATTTTTGGCAGGTCAAGTCGTCCATACATGCTGACATTTAAAAGTATTTTCAATACCTTTTTATTTCAATATTATGGAGGACTGACCCTGCTAAAATCAGAAATAAATAAAGAGTATATAAATGCGTCAATAAATAAATAAATATGCCATAATATATAAATAGATGCGAGTATAAATACATACTGTATAGATAAAATTAATAAATAAAATGGGAAAGTAAATAAATAGTTGAATTAATATAAAGGCAAATAAATACAGAGGGAAATTAAAACAAAAATATGTAATTATGTCACATTTAGTAAATAAATGCCTACATTTATTTACAATGTTACTTTTGGTGCATTTAATGGCATATTAATGTATTTATTGAGCCATGTATATATTTTCCTTATATGTCAGGTTTAGTCCTCCATACATTATTGATATTTATCTCTTCACACTCCATATAACTCAACAGTAATGTAAACTCACCCAGCAGAGCTGCCACAATGCCCACCAGTCCAGTCCCAGCTCCCAGCTCAATCACCTGCCTCCCCTTCACCTCCACCTTCCCCACCTCCAGGTACATGCACATGACAACTGCCTGCAAAACAGGCGTGGTGTGCATTTTCATTCAGATGGAGCAGTGAATGAATGAATGAATGACAGGAGTATTAATATATGACTTACTGCATCCCACACGACTGCAGCCACCCCGAGCTTCTTCCAGTCCTGGCTGAGGTGGAGGTCTCGGTTGGCGAACCGAAACTGTGCTGATGAATTGTGGAGTTTGGAAAGCGCGGGTAAAGGATTTTCTACGTACGGAACGAGGGCCATGCTGTAAAATCAACAGAAACTTAAATGGAGTTTGGTGTAGCCATATTTTTCACCGATCGTCTCTAAGCGCATGCGCAGTGCGGTTCTTCTTCTTCTTCTTCTCAGCCAGCTGAGTTGACGTCTCTCTGCTGCCATCTCGAGGAGTTCAGTCTCTCATTGCAGCCAATCGTGTAACAGTTAAGCTAAAAGGGACCAATAGGAAAGCGTGATTTCATAATGGGCGGTGCCTTAGAGGGGTTTTCTCAAGGGGGCGGGGCCCGCGGATGAATCCCTCACAGGCCTGTAAAGTTTACAATACGTAGCAGCGACGCAGTTTCCGTTTTAAATGCGTTCCTGCACTCAAAATAAAAGCACAGAAATGACCTATTCTGCAATAAGGTATTATTGGGGTTTATTTATTTATTTATTTATTTATGAATTCTCCATGTAAATACTTTCCCTGGCTGTCAAATAATAATTGTAGTGAAGTAAAACAATAAAAAATGTATCTCTGAAATGGAGAAAATGGCATTTTAAGTGCAAACAATGTGTTAATTTAACTCAATTTATATTCCATTGCGGATTAATCTACTAATTACATTCTTGTATAATCAATTGACTGTTTTTTTTTGTTGTTGTTCTTTTAAAAAAAATCTTAAAATAGTGAGAAGCGGCCTCACAATCACCCAGAATGATATTTTCACAATGTCAACCAGTAGTTAAAACCTCCAAATAAATTAAAAATAATTTGAGAAGCTGGAAACATGATATAACTAGTTATTACTCAGTGTTTTAGCTGTTTCATGTTTGGTGTGCAAAAATCAAATTTTGTAAATGTCTAAAGCTGTCAAACAATAATAATAGTGAAGTAAAATATACAAAATTTCTCTCTAAAATGTATAAAATTGCATTTTAAGTGCAAACAACGTGTTAATTTGACTCAATTTGTATTTCATTGCTGTAAGTACATCAAGTTCACACTGATGACTTTTATTTTGAAAGTCAGTAGCCGGACGTTACCTCTGAACTTTACAGCTTCGGCTCGTTTGACATCCAAGACGTGTCCTGCAAATGCGACGAGATGAGAGCTAACGCTGGCTATCTTTTTAAAATCCCAGCACTCGCCTCCTCACAGCCTCTTTAGCTAACCTCTAGAGTCTTCCCCAGGGAGAAAATTAGCGGGTTTGTCTCGTAGGAATTGATTTATTGTGACGGAGGCTTCAGCTGCAGTGAAAATGGATTGATCCACGCTGCTGTAGAAGAAGAAGGAGCAGAAGAAGAAGAAGAAGAAGAAGGAGAAGGAGAAGAAGAAGAAGCAGCCAGGAATGGATTGAGGTGCGGAAGCTAGCGTTAGCCGGCTAGCCATGGAGGGAGACAGAGGAGCTTGTGACTTTGTATTGTTAGTTTGCGTGAAATGAGTTGAAATTAGACATTCACCGTCCAAAAAACTATCCAGTCCACGCATGTAAATGTTGTCAAAGTGCGCCAGTGCTATGCTGCGCACACGCCCTGAATATGTCAGCTGCCCCGCACATACCGCAGACACCCAGTTGGCTGTCAGCACATAGATCCCATTATACACTGAAGACAGATTTCCTCACCTTGCAGCCAGACTGCTCCCTAATATGCTAAAGTTAGATCATTTTAAAGGTTTAAATGTCAGTGTTTTATCTCGGGCAGATCTAGTTTTAGAGATTTAAAAGATTTAGATTGAACTTTTAAGTTGCAGAGGCAGTGGAGTTAGTAGTAGGCGGTCCCTCCTCAGTTGTATGGGCTGTAGCAGGACTGCTGTAGGTCAACCATGGGAGGCTCGGTGTCCTGCTGCATCTCTCCAGGGGAGAGTCCCAAGATTCACAGGAGAGAGGTGGAGCTGGAGGAGTGTCCCATCACCACCACGGAGGACGTGAGTGAAGACACCGGGACCTACCTGCAGCACATCAGCGACCGGGAGCTCCCTGATGGTGGGTGCGGAGGATCCGGAGACCACACATTTTTTACACTTCTCCGTGTCTTGACCTGGTGTTGTTTAGATCGCATACAAGAAATTGTACCATTTGTGTTAATGTCTCATACGTGCATCTTACAGAGCTGGCCCAAGAGGCCAACCCGTCAGACCACCCGAGAGCCAGCACCCTCTTCCTGAACAAGTCGCAGACAGACGGTCAGTATTTATCCTATCACGATCTCCGAATTTTAGTATTTTTTTACTCCCCTAATCGAATTCTTTTCTACTCGTTGCAGTGCGCGAGAAAAGGAAAAGCAACTACTTGAATCATGTAAGTGTTCAAGTGAGGCTTTGTGCTTGAAATGCGTGGTATCTCTCCAGTCATGTGCCTTTAAACCATCATGTTTTCTCTCGCAGATGTCCCCGGGGCTCCTGACTAAGAAGTACAGCTCCTGCTCGACAATATTCATCGATGACAGCACGGTCAGCCAGCCCAACCTCAAGAGCACGATCAAATGGTACGAGACTTTTCCTCTGTCTTCTAAATATCTTCACAGGAGTAGTTTATGGATTTCAGTGTGCTGGTTTCCTTTAGCAGGTCATGTGTCTCCTGGCGTTCGTCCTTCACACCTTTTTAAAAAAGTATGCCGCAACCTAACAAGCTAACCTTTTGTGGGGCTTTTTCACCGGCTTGACTACTGACTTGTAGTCACTTTTACCGCGCCAAGTTGAGCGGAGCTGCACCGAAGATGGCTTTACTTTACTGTTTAATAATGTCCGCGTTCAGCTGTTTCGGGAGTCATGTCTCCTGATTTTGCTGCTTCATAACCAAAGCTTTTAAATAACAAGGTACTTTTATTGTTAAGAATTTCTAGGAAATGAAACGTGTTTATAACTGAATTAGCCGAGCTTTATTAGCGGCCATTCTTCCGCAGCACTGCAGGGAGGAAGAGTATTTACAGCCGCTTCATTTGACCACTACCCAAGACGAGCGTGTCATCAGTTAAGGACCCGTCTTCAAGCAGGTAGGGACGTCGTAGTGGAAATGCGAATCCCTGCCACGCAGGGCTGACGTGCCAAGTCAAACCAAATCAAGCCGAGGCAGCACATGCATGTGGAAAAGCCCCATTGCTTAGCTACCTATGGTTTTAGTTTGGAGTGTTGACAAACCAAATGCGTAATTTTTCCGACTGCAGACGAAATATGGAGATGTCCTTCAATGCTAATTGTAACAGACATGATCTACATACCAGTCGGTGAAACTACAGATATAGGAGGACATGGCATGCGAATGCTAACGTAGCATGTATGCTCTGGTTCACTGTTTGTGTCAATTTCTCTCTGTTCCAGCGTCGCATTGGCGATATACTATCACATAAAAAACAGGTAGGAACATTTTTCACATTTTTCAAGTTTTGTCATAGATTTCATTTTTGTAGATGTTGCTATACTGTTTTGTTTGTGCTTGGTACTTAGATTTTTAGTTAAGAAACACACAATTGAGTAGGGTTTATTTGGGGTTTATCAAACTGTTGGCATAATGGGAAGTTGTTGGTGGTGGCCAGTCAGTAGTTAGTCAGTTAGTTGGTGAGTTAGTTAGATAGTTAGTTAGGAAACACAACTTTCAGGATAGATAGATAGATAGATAGATAGATAGATAGATAGATAGATGGATAGATAGATCTTGCAGATGTTGGCCCGACAAATACAACTTACATTGGTACATTGGAAAGACGCAGTATGGGAAGCGTAAGCTAGTTGGGCATTAGCTATCATGAAGGTAGAGCATTTTTTGTAGTGGTCAATAGTAAAGATTTGTTAGGAACCACACAAATGAATGAATGAACCCTGAGATTCTGTCAACTTTTAATCACATCGCAGCAACTTTTTGTTCATGGACTTTAGTTAGTAGATTAGTTTCTTCTTTTGGGTTTTTACCAATCTTTAATGGTATCATAACTCTAATACCAGTAGTCAGTCAGTCATCAGTCAGTTAGTCAGCTAGTTTCGAACCTTTATTGGCATCATAGCAACTTTGTGCCGATTGCCAATAGTCATTAGATCAGTAAGGTGGGAAACAGAGTCGTGATGTTGAGGAATTTAAACCTTTTGGCGTCATTGCAGTTGGAGGTTCCACAAGACTTAAATGAACACACAGTCTCATTGTCAGTGGAGAAAAGTTAGCCATCTAATCAGGATATAAATCCAATAGAAGCTATTATTGGTAGTGAATCAATTTGCAAATCTGTGGTCGTTCAGATCACATGTTTTGCTCGCAGTGTTCATCATAGTGTTCATAGGCTAAAGAGAGAAAATGGTTGAGTCACTACCACTGTCAAGCCCCCACAGATAAGTGAAGGTCTTTTTTTTTTCACAGCAGGACTAAGATCACATATTTTGCACATCTAACATTGGCTCGTTAATGTTCTGCTCCTGCAGAGATTCAAACCGCTCGCTGGATATATTCGACGAGAAGAAGCACCCTCTATCGGTATGTTGACGTGTTAGATGACATAATATACAGGTTCACTCTGTGCTGATTCACTGATAATGATCGACCCTCTGGTCAACAGCGAGAAAAGGTTCCAGATGACTACTCTGTGGTCGACCCAGAACACAAACTCATCTACCGCTTCATACGAACGCTCTTCAGCTCTGCACAGCTCACTGCTGAGTGCGCCATCGTCACTCTGGTAAGTTTACAGTACACAAGTCTGATATTTGATTAAAAAAACAAAACATTGATTTCGATGACTAATAGGTGTACATGTTCCCTGTGTGTTAGGTGTACCTGGAAAGGCTCTTGACATACGCTGAGATGGATATCTGTCCTTGTAACTGGAAGCGAATTGTTCTCGGTGCCATTCTGCTGGCCTCCAAAGTCTGGGACGACCAGGCAGTGTGGAATGTCGACTACTGTCAGATCCTCAAAGATATCACAGTGGAGGACATGTGAGTGTTTCAATTGTGCACCCTGTTGCTGGCCGATGTTGTAACTTGAATGGAAAATGTTGAATTCTTTGACCAACTGTCTGCATTGTTCCACGTTCTGCAGGAATGAGATGGAGCGCCACTTCCTGGAATTGCTCCAGTTTAACATCAACGTCCCAGCCAGCGTCTACGCCAAGTATTACTTTGACCTGCGCTCACTGGCTGACGACAACAACCTCAGTTTCCCTCTGGAGCCGCTGAGCAACAAGCGGGCCCAGAAACTGGAGGTGAGTTTGTAGAGGCTACATTTGTGTCCACATTGGATGGTTTTATTGTGCCTCCGTCCAGTGACAGGGTGGGAAACAGGTGTTGTGTTGTTCCTCTATCGATCTGTCATTGAAGTCGATCCTGCAAGCACTTGCTTGACTGCGTGTGAAGTACTAACGTTACTGTAGATCACCCTCAGAGTTTAAGGCTTACGATTTTTACCCTTACCCCTCAAGTCCGCCCTTGCCCAAAGAGGTAGTGGTTGAAATCTCCCCCTATGAAAAGTGAATCGTGAATGCTATATCTCGGGCATTGCCTCGAGGGAATTTCAGTACATCTGGCACAAACGTCCACTTGGACTTGAGGATGACCTGATTTGAATTGCAGTAACATCCATACTTGAAGAAATGTAGTCCACCACAGGTTCATTGGTTTTGCTGATCCTGAGCTTCAGGTGATTGTTGTTGCACCATGTGACAAAGCTCTGTATCAGTCCTCTGTACGCCTCTGTGAAAATAGTCTCTAAGTGAAAACAGCATGTTATTTTGGACGCAAACTGTAACTTGACTCATAGACGAAGGAATGTTTTTTGTCTCTGTAGGTGTAGTCTGACTCTTTGTCTTCCTTACTTTGTTGTTTAGGTTGTAACCTGCTATGTGCTTATTTGTCTCTAGGCCATCTCCAGGCTGTGCGAAGACAAGTACAAGGACCTGAGTAAAGCTGCTATGAGGAGGTCTATCAGTGCAGACAACCTGGTTGGCATCAAGAACTCTCAGGCTGTCCTGTCTTAAGTCAGCGACGGCCATCTTGCATACGGCGAGGAGGTGGAACAACGAGCTTAGAGTGATGCTACAGTCAAGAAATCAGACAGCAATCGCCAAGAGACATTTCCAAAGTAGATTAATATCAGTAACTGAAAAGTTCAATTACAACATGTTAGATGTCGACTTTGGGGAGAAACAAAGACCAGGAGTTTACCATACAATATCACTTAAATATAATGAATCCAGTCTTTACGTGTTCATTACAAAGAATTTAAGCTATCTGCCTTTAAAGCATGGTAATTTGGTGAAATATTTTGCAGATTGTCACTTTTTGTTTTGTTTTCAAATGATGGATGTGTAACTTTGGAAGGAATCCGCATGAAAATGCTTCCTGAAGTCACAAATTGAGGACCTCATCTCCTTTCATTATTTTTTACATCAGCTGATCTTTTGAGGAGTACTTTCTCTGGCTTCTGGCCTCATCTCTCCACCAGCCGTGCCCCCACTCCTTTATTCACATGATGACAAACTGTCTTGAACTACCCTGTGGTGTAGTTCTGCACATGGACAAAGAGTAGACTTTGTTTTGCTTACTATGTAGGCCCCTATAGCTGTGAAATGTACAAGACTTTATTTAATTCAAATAAATTTCAGTCGCTGTTTAAAGTCGATGCTGCTTAGGTGGGAAATGTGTTGTGGTGTTTTTTTGTGTGTTTTTGGTGTTTGAAAAAGAAGCGAAACAACCATTGTTGTCAGTAATTGATGAACTTTTGGGTCACCAGAATATGCCACACTTAGCACTTTCAGGAAAATTATATCATACTGCATCCTCTAATATCCATATGTGTATTGCCCTAAAACTGAATATATCAGTCCAAACAAGTGAATCAGTGTTCATAAGTTCTGTCATTAGAGCAATTGTAACTACTCAAGGAAAAGCACCTGAAAAGAGAGGAGTTGGAGAGCTCATTAAGAGGAGATTTACATGTGTCCATATTTTGATGCGATCCACTGTGTCTGCTTCATAAACACATGAAAAATTAGGGATGTACCACTTCAAAATGTTCTCGCCCAGTACCGATTCCATTATCTCAGTTCAGGGTATGTGACAATTTTGATTCCTTATCTGAGACCAGTGCCTCTTTTCCCTCCCAAAATATAAAATTTGTATACCCTACACTATTTAATTGAGGGCATCCAATTGTCGGTATGGCACTAAAATGAGATCTTCGCTCTAATATACTGTTTTTTAAGCCGTACCTCCGGTTATTCCGTCTTCTCTATATGTGGACCCAAGATGAGGTATCTGGGGTTAAATTAGACCAAAGATATCATATGCTCAGAAAAACGGGTTTGTGCTAATGCATGTTGTACAAACTAGAACATCATGACCAAGACACTTCAAATCATCAACCTTGTCCTGATGTGCATCCTGTAGTAAAAAAGCACGGCAGTGTGAAATTGGTCCGTGAAAAGCAGCTGGATCTATACCGAGCAAAGAAAAATAACATTTATTCATGACATATTTTATGGTAAGGAAAAACTGAGTTATATAAAGCCTCATTCCATTATGGAGAAGACAGATAGAAATGTATTTATAGATTAATGAATTCACTGTAATTGAATTGAAAAGACTTTTTATCAATGTATACATCGAGCATTTATCCAAAGTGCTGACGCGATTCCTGCTGCAGGCTCATGATTGGCCTGATTATCCAATTTCCATGGTCAAGTAGACCTGAAAATTGGATAATTAGGCACTTTTATTGCAGCCGGGACTACGTGGAGACGGTGAATTGGATCAATTAGACTCCTCCATCTACGCTCGGTACAGTTATGACACCATAGGTAGTAATGTTCGCAAGTTCCTTCCTCACTCTCTGATGTACTGTGTCATCGGATGTTAACATGTGATGTGGGTACGGAGAACGTCCCGAAGTGTGGCCATAAGGAGGAGGAGGAAAAGGGGACTTGCGTAAAATTTTTAAAAAGCAGACACTTTAGTGCTACTTAAACAGTTCCAAGCAATTCTTTAGTACAGGTAAGACGATCATTTGACTGTTACATTGTATAAGACATCACTATGACCTTCTTTCGATGCAGTTGCCAGGTAACCTAAATGGCATGCCTTGGCTATATTGCCTTTTTTTAATAAAAAAAAAAAAAAAATTGAAATATCTTAGTTATGCCATGGTGTTAAGCCCCTCCTCCCTATATGAATACATGCTGAACCTGTTCTGCTCTCAGACAACTGTTCTGACCTCAAGCGGGAAGATGCAACTGAATACCTCAAACAGCTCTCTCTCAAACTCATCCAACATGACGAGTGCATGTGGCTGGAATCAACATGTGGATAAAATTTCCAGCTGTTCAGCCTGGGACTTTGCTTTTTCTGAGAAGAATTTTCTTGCATTTTTTGTTTTGTTTCTTGGCTGTGTCCTTGTTTCATCCACAGCAAATGGATTTCTCTTTTTTGTGACAGTGAGATATAAACAGCTACTCTGGCAGCCACAGTACATCCTGATACAAAATATATCAGCTTGTGGTGTTTTGATGAATTTTGTGACTGCTTTGGTCATATTGTCTTCTATAGTGTATAAGCAAACTCAGATTTATGGAAACTGGTGCATAGCACAGTTTTGCATTTTGCGTTGCTTTTTCCTAACAACCCAGATGACTTTGGCTCTAATGGCCATAGAACGCTATGTATTCATTTGTCACGGCATCCACTACCTCAGGATGATCAACACCTCCAATATCCACATAAGCATGGGGCTCGTTTGGCTGGTCAGTGGGGCAGCGAGCTTTCATGGAGGGTTTGTGCTGAGCCAGATTCGATGTGGCTTCCAACAGCAAACCAGCGGGCTCCTGTGTGATGCTTTTACCATCAAGGAACACATCACATTTTCCCAGGAAGAGGACATGCTGATGTTTGGGCCCCCATCTGTCATAGGAACTTTTTGCATACTGGCCATCTGCTACTGCTATGGCCGCATGTATCATGCAGCGTTCAGGGTGAGCACGGCTCTAAAGTGTAGTAACCACCGAGCCAACTGCACCGTTGGGCTCTACTTTTTAATGTTTATGCTTCAAGTGGCACTGAACATATCTTTTATCATCCTTACAATGACGACAAAGAGAACAGCATCCTCCTGCAAGACGATTGGTTCTATAGTCACACCACTACTTATAATCATACCTCCATTCATCAATGCAACTTTCCTTTTAATCCGGAACCCGCAGATTAACCGACTACTCTTTTGTTCACGCCTGCCTATAATCACGTCGGAGGTAGAGGTGTTTCAGCAATGCGGGAGGGTTGATGGGATTGAAGACCACTCATGCAAGGTTGAGCTTAGAAGTCAGGTGAAAATGGATAATGAGACAATACCTTGTCATCTACCTAACTGCATTTCACCATCTATTTCTAATGAGCGTTAGTGTCAAGACACTGGCTGCTGTTTCCATGGTGTCTTCATGGTCCCCTTAACAAATAGTGCTCCATTAACTACAAATGTGCCATTGTTCATGCGGTTTGAAGTACCCGCTCATGTAGCGAAATTTGCCATCTACAAATTACTTTCAGTGGAATCAGATGTACAGAAAGGTCCAGCCACTTAGTTTTCTGTGCATACGATTACAATTATGGTAACATCTTATTTGTATTTAATTTGTGGGTGATATGTAGTTGTTCAGTACTGTGACTGCAAGGTTATTATTTTAGCTATATGGTGCATCTATATGCCACAATCTGCAAAGTTATAATACCTGCAATATCTGCATATCTTAACACAACTGACCACACACATGGAAAAACTGTTGTCAATGCCGAGGTGGTCCAATAAGTCAGAAAGACATACTGTTAACTCTGTTATGCACATTTTGTTGTATTTATTGATTGATATCTGTTATATTCACTCTACACTTGTGATTCACAATATATTGCTTAAATATTATTTTTTGCTTATTTAAAGTTAAATATGACTTTTAATTCAGCAGTTTCTGATGTACACCCTCATTTTGGCATTTGTGCTGTTCGCAATTGTACCGTTTCTTTGTTTTGTCGGTGTTACATGGATTGGTAAATTGACACACTATTTCAGATATCTAAATGTAGTCATCAAGGTTGAGTTGTGACTTAAATGCAGCATTTCTGATACATGATTAAACATATTTGTTTCATATACTTTATAGCTTGCACATGTTTCATTTTTTCAGTCACTACTGATGCAAGATTGACACACATCGACGAACAATGAATGAAATGTACGTCATGTAAAGGCATGTAGCGTTGCAAATCGCTTACCATGGCATCAACGCTGTTAAACGCAAAGGGGAAAGCTAAAGTACCACCAATAAGGAGTAACAAGTGAAAAATAGTGGACAACGAATGAAAAGTTTGTTTAGTTATTTTGTTTTTTTGTAAATAAAAGTAAACGGTAAGCTCGGTAGCATCAGCGAATTAAAGATAAACCTTTTTTTTTACTCTTCGAACCAAAGTGTATCATGCATGTTGCCTTTTGGAGGCAAGAGACAAAGGCAGTTACTGCTTCTGATATTCTAGACTAAAGTGTAGTCTCAGCAAGACATCAAAAGTACATGAAATTACACTGTGTGAAGGCACATTAGTTACTTCCTAACACATACATAATGATTTCACTGCAAAGTGCTTGGAGTAAAAATACAATCCTTCATCCTATAATCTCAATTATTTTCTCAGAGGGTAACTTTTACCTCTTTTTCTACACACTTATGTTTCTTCTATATACTTATAAAGCTGGAAAAGGTTATTGCTTCTTGCTTCTTGAGTCCTGATTCAATTAGGCACCAGATATACACCAATCAGCCACAACATTAAAACCACTGACAGGTGACGTGAATAATATTGATCATCTCATCACAATGCGATGTTCTGCTGGGAAACCTTGGGGGCTGGCAATCATGTGAATGCCATTTGACACGCACCACCCATCCAAACAGTGTTTTGGACCGAGTACACCCACACATCACAACAACACTACCCGATGGCAGTGGCCCCCCAGCAGGAACAGCTCGAGGAACACAATAAAGGGCCCAAGGTGTTGACCAGGCCTCCAAATTCCCCAGATCCCAATCTGATCGAGCATCTGTAAGATGTGCTGGAGCAGCTCTGATCCATGGAGGCCCCACCCCCCAACATACAGGACCCAGAGGATCCACTTTACAACGCCCTGGTGCCAGACACCACAGGACACCCTCAGAGGTCTTAAGTCCATGTCTTGACAGGTTAGAGCTGTTTTGGCTGCACAAGGGGAACCTTCACAATATTAGGCAGGTGGTCATAATGTTATGCCTGATCGGTGTATGTCTCTATGCACACAGATGGGCACACTTTATGTGTCAGTAACCATGAATATACTCAATACAAACATGCTCTCTGCCTCATTATTGGCAGAAACCTTGCAGCTCTGAGTTGGAATAATGGCTCCAATAGGCTGCACCTTAACGAAAGAGGCTCAGCATTGCGGCTATAATGCATCTTTTTACTGAGATATATCTACTTTCCAGGGCATTGGATCTGAAATGTGCAACAACTAGCAGGTATGATAGTTATGCATATAGGCTCAGCCAAAGATCATCACCTAGATTCAGGTGCGTCGTGCCCATTCACGCTGGAGGGACACGTGCCCTACCAGATGTTTGATATCTGTATTTTTCAAAAAAAGTATTTGACATTTTTTTTTATCACTATTATTTTAGGCTATGATGATTTTATAAGTGATGTCTTCTAATTATGTCATGGATCATATCTCAAAATGTCAGACACCCCTTGCTGTCATGGTATTGGTTTCTTCCAAAAGTTAGTAAATCTCCCAAATTAATTTGCATTGTGGATGTAGTCCTTTTATGTGAATTTACTTTAGTGAATAAGTGATGTATTTGAAGAATAATTGGAAGAATTTTTGATCCATGGCTCTCTGATTGTTCGTGGAAGCAGCTTTAAAAGCACAAATATGTAATCAAGATGTGTTTCCGACTAAACCTTGTTGGATTGTTGGTTTCGGAAAGTCATTTAGCATCTCCATTTTCAATATCGGAGAGATATTTGGTGATCCGAAAGACTTTACAAACACAAAAAGACCTATTTATTAATATTTTAAAATATATATATGTATATATATAGTTTGTTTCAATCAAAAACACCATATTGTAACTTCTTTTGCCTCCAAGAAAGTCTGTTATTCATGAAATTTGAAACACCACCCATAGCAAGAACATGCAATGAAGGTAAAAAATATGACTTGACAATACCCACGTGGTGTAACACTGAAGTGACATACTGTGTACTACGATCCCACAACCACACCTGCATTTACTGAAGATAATTAAGCCCAAATCATTTATAATATCTTGTTTCCTCTTCTCCTACCCTCAAATAGTTTTAAATAGTATACATCCTTGAGGAGCATATTTCCTCAGTCTCCTTTCTCTTCCTTTTCACAGCTGAACCAAACTCAGAGGCTGCCCTTTGCAGAAATGTAGTACCCATTTGTGACCACAGAGAGGCAGTCCTGCAGTGTGTAAGACAGCTGGCCTGACTGCAGGTGTGAGATTAGTCCATGTGTTAATGCGACATCCTCCCGCCTCGTCCGAGCTCTGGTGCAGCTTGCCTGTATCACTGCCAGACTGGAGGATGGAGATAGACACAGCCAGGCCTGTTTCATGTGAGCTTTTCTGATGAAGACTCAGAGGAATTACTGAGCATTATTTATGACATAATGTGGAAATTACAGGCAAGGTTTCATTAAAAGTCTTGTTAGGTAATACCTATTTTACAAAAGAAAGACCCTGCTTGAGGGTAAAATTTCTGTTGGAAGATGGAAAAGTCAGATAATCCTTTTGAAATCTATTGTTGAAGGTCTTACTAAACCTACTTGAGTGCAGGTTTCTTTAGTTAATGTACAATGTCTGTACCACCCTCAGCGTAATAAATGCTTGAACTGTCAGAAGCTTGCATCAGTGCAGGTACATGAAAACTGTCATAATCTGAAATGAATCGTGTGTGTGCACGAACGCCTATGACTGTGTGTGTGTATCCTGTAGGGATCACAGTGCCAGTGCAGCTTCATTAATCTCTCAGCATCATGGGACTTGTCTGAACTCTAAAAGAGGGCTAGAGAGAACAAGCTGGCCCCCCGGGGAGTCACTCCGTTTACCCTCCACACTCTCGGGTCACTCCTCATATCACACACTCTTCAACTTTACAATGTCAAACCCTCCAGTAGGCCTAAAAAAAACACAGAACCGCTGCTGCTGATCTGCGCAGAACGTGTGTGATGTGCGTATTTGTGTTTGCCTTTTTGTGTTCGCCCGTGCATGAAGAGTAATAGAAGGTGAGAGGGGCGTGTTAGATAGTGAGACTTTTAAGCAGTATGTGGGTCATACTGACTGTGTTGCATGATTTTCTCAAGTAGCAAAAGGCAAAACTGTGCCACGACTGTATCATAAATATTTATCTCCCCTCAATAATGCATTGGAAAGCACATATACTGATTACATTACAAAACATACTGCTATAAATATCTCAAGACTCTCATGTTGGGATAAGATTCGCACTGTACAGTTACTATAGAGTAAAACAGATTAAAATTAGACCAACTTTAGAATATCAGGATGATATCGGGTGATGTCTTTCAAGGATATTATTTTCTTTAGCAGCTTTGAACATGATGGCTGACATCTTCAGTCGTGATCCTATCAAATCTAATCAAATCGTCTGTTTTTAAGCATTGCACTGTGCACCACAGAATCGTCCCGAGTGGATTCACCACAAAAGCTTCTCCCAACAGAGAAGCGGTTTCCCTGTGTGGAAGATGAATGAGAAAATAAACGGCACTCATAATTAAATTAAACCAGGAGGATGTAACACGTTTGGCTTCCATGCTGCTCGGATCCAACAGCTAGTCCCCTGAAAAGGCACCTCCACGATTCTCACTTTCTGTGTCATGGTGTATCCTGACAACTTTGTTGAATGGAATCATTCACACCGTAGTCGCAAGTGGTTAGAGTGTAAAATCTTGTCAGTTATTTTCCCTGCTTGAGAAAATTTGCCAACATACTGAATTGTATCACTCACACATACGAGATGGGCTGGATGGCGCTGGACTCGACTCGATTTTACTTTGGGACGTTCACTTTTGATCCGGCCTGAGTTTGACCTCACGTGCCAGATGGTTTGTTTCACAGGACCATCTGGCAGGGCGCCGCTACAAACTGTTTGTAAAAGGGCAGGCACGTTAAAAAAATACTCAGCAGGTGATTGGATAAACCTTCTGTTTACCACCGTCCATCACATGCTAACGTCAACCAGTCAGATCAACAGTAGAGCTACCACCAGCAGAGCCCGTTGGTAAATCAAACTCTTACCTTCTCAAGTCGAGAGAAGACTGAAAACATCTTTTCCATTGGGAAAACCCAAACCCTAACTTAAGCACGATATCTGTGCGTGCCTACTACACCATGGTTAAAGTTGGGGAAAGATTGTGTTTACAGTTAAAGGTCCAGTTTGTAAGACTGTTGATTGTTGAGTCTCATTCCGACCTCTTTCGGAAATCCAGGATTTACAGGATCTAAAAGTCGGCCACATTAGGTTTCCGACCCCTTATTTTCTGCCTTGCTAGTTAATGGACACATTATTTCCTGCTCTGGTACTGAACATTGGCATTAGACATAAATCATATGTTGCTGAGTTGTCCAAAATGGAAGTATGTCCTAGGGTCCGAATCAATTGGCCTGACGTAGGGTTTTTTTCTATTGCTACATGTCTTGATCTCTGTGTCGAGCTGTCTGGATTCACTATATACAAGTGTGAACTGTGCTCCGTGGAAAATTACATGCATTGCCATCATCTACTGATAGTCGTGATCGTTAGTAGGAAGCATCATGGTGCTGCCAGTGTTGGTGTTCTCTCTCCATCTGCGTATCCACAGGCCTATTTGGGATTGGGTCTTTTTTTTTCAAAATTATTTTATGTGTGTTGAAGTAAGGAAGGTATTCTGTGGGTCTTTTTTTAGATTGTATTCAAGACCTGTATGTTTCAGATGCTTTCCGACCTTTATGTTTGCCCGGAGTGGTAAAATTTACAGTAGGCATAGTGCACCAAAAAGTCATTCTCATCGCTCAGGCTAGTTTAAAAAGGAAAATTGAAAATGCTCTTTGTGTTTGTTCCAATTTTTTTGGGTCTCTAATCCAAGCTCCTACAACTACATGGCACGGCTTTCGTGTCAACTTTGACGCCCCACTGTTGCTACTGCTGAGCTGGCACGAAAATGCTGGTTGACTGCTGCTGGTTCGTGTCTCCTCTAATGAGCTTGGTGTAAGATTTAAACCTTGTTTTGCACCCCTGGCTTCTGGCATCAGGAAAAAATACCAGGACAGCCAGTCCGTCTGTGTTAAACCAGACATTAGGCAGATGCCGGCAGCCAACTTCGTCCAAAGGGAGCCAAATACACTTTGACCTTTAATGGGAATAGGGGGAGAAAGTGAGGAAGCAAAATGGTCACTTCCTGAACCTCCCTGCACGCTTCAACATTAAAGCAGTAGTTAAAGGACACGGGGTGAATCATGGTGTGTGTAGCTGTGATGTTACATGGACCTCTAGGATTGAAAATGTTATACATGACTGAGCTGCTGTGCTGTGCTGGCTGGGAAGACCCAACAGTCCTTTTCACTATAGCTATCATCAGAAACACAAAACTGCTTATCCATATACATGTTTTCATTTGCACAGCAAATGAGAAAATGTTGGCTGTGCTGAACCAGGTGATTTTTTCCCCCCGTGCAAGCTCAAGGCAATCCAATTTATCTTGAGTTTTGCTTTTTATGGCGCACAGTGTACACTATGCAGCCATGCAGTGTTCACCTGCCCCTGCCATGTATAATAGCAGTATTCTGTACACTGATGGTGTTACATTCTTTAAGTCACAAGAAGGTAGTCAAAATACCGTATCTAATGGAAACAGTTGCTGTTAAAGCATTCATCATTTAATTTCCTTTTCTTTCAGCTTTAGATTTGTGCTATAAACAAAGCCTTCTTATGATTAGGGATGTAAATCTGATATCGAACAGTCGTTCAGAAAGAAACACTACACTGCATTGCCAGCTTTCTCTCGTGACTTTAATCCAAACAGCTGCAAACACTGGTTGATGTGACTGTGGCTAGCTAGCAAATGTCAGCTAACCACCAGCAAACGGCAGGGGTTGCAATTTGAGTGCGACTCGGGCCACATTTTTCTGTCTGAATTGGAGTCCAAGAGAGTAGTAACAGGTCTGACCTGAGCTCGACAGGCAATCTGAGTTTTGCATCCGATCCTGTCTTGAGCGCAACGCAGTTAATGTAAGCTGAAGCACTGAGTTTGTGCTATCTTGTCCCGCAGTTGTAATCATGGTTACAGCCTGTCTGTTTACCTTGATTACAGACATGCACATGTAAACCATGTCAACACGATCAAACCCACCCCGAACTTAGACATCATCTCTAAGTACTTGTCCGCACCTGGCCCAATCCATCAGTTCGGGTCTGGTATCCGTGCTGTAGTCACAATCATTTGAAACCAAAGTTTTGAGACAATATTAATCCTGCCTGGGATTTATGCCTATGCTTATGACCAAAAATTGTCTTGGATTAAGCCAGTTCACCCTAAAGGCTAATTTGCACGGAGGGTCATGATGCTCCTGTCTGAATTATAATTAGCATTAAATTATAGTGTGACCTTGCTTTCAGAAAAATATGGTTCTTTGAGTATGAGGTCAAGCAATGGCCCTGTTCATCTATGATCTTAGAGTAATAATTGCCAACTAAATGCTTTCGGGGCTTCTTTTTTTGTCCAACTGGACAGGAGATATGAACCGGAGGAGTTATCAAGGGAGGAGGTTCAGGAGCTTTGGGATGAGGCGGAAGCCCGGGGTCCCCTGGTGACTGGAGGAGCCTGTGTTTTAATGTTCCGCTCCGTGCTGTGATCAGCAGATGCATCAGAGTGATGATGGCGCGCTGAGTAGAACAAAACTGTGTTTAATGGGCTGGAGGCCCGGCTGCTGTGCAGCGCTGGCACAGAGCAGAGAGGCCAGGTGAGGGGGTTGAGGTGTGTATTGCTTGTTTGAGCGAGGGAATAAAATTATTGTATCTGTTTTTATCTGTATGAAGTATTCTTCTGTGAGGCGGTTCTCAAAAGAGTTTACTTGTCAAGAACGCTTTATTTCTCACGGAGAGTGGTATTCAGAAAGAAAAACATTTTACTATGTATGGAGGAAAGCTGTCAGGTTCTGTAAAGGTTCCTCCTTAGCTTGGGCTCCGAGACAACACATTTATAAGATAAAGTACTGATTTTTTAGCTTGACACTTGTGATTTTGCCCCTACTTCTCATAATCTGTTTTCCTGAGTGGAAAAGCAACACTGGGGTACCCTTCTAATGTATTTTTTAAAGATATAGTATGTCACAGTTTGGATTTAAAATGTCTTTGACAGCACCACGATCCTAAATTGATTTAAAAAATGTTGATGTGTTTGAAATGTCGGTGGACTACAAAACTTCCCCCCACTTTCCATCAGCATGACGGTGAGGACATAATGACTGAATTTTCGTTTTTGGGTGTTCCTTTAAGCTAATTTGCAATAATTGGAGACTGGTGAAATCGTCTGCAAACCTCAGCTCTGTGAGGCTGTACTCGTCGTTTTGAGCGACACGCTAACGTCAGCACGCTAACACGCATTGAATGACAATGCTGACATGCTGATGTTGCATGCAAGTATTTGTTAATTAGCAGTTAGTACAGCTGAGGCTAATTGGAAAGTCGTTAGTTTTGAAACACACAGGTGGCGCTCGATGAAAATTCAGGATTTATTATGGGCACCAGGGATGTCTGTACCAAATTTCACAGCAAGCCAATGAAAAGTTGTCGGGACATTTCACTAAAAACAAAAGGTCAATATCATGGTGGCGCTAGAGGATTAGGATTCATACTCATGTGACCACGAGTGTGTCACAAACCAGGGCCACCAATGGCTTTAGGAAAACCCCCAACTGACTGCAGGCCAGTTTCAAAGCCACGATGGATCTTTTGTTGACCTTCATGATCAAGTAACTGTACAATAGCCTGATTCCTCAGCCAAGAGACTGTAATAAAGCTAATGGAGCAAAAGAGAGTGGAGAGAATGGGGGGAGGAGACCAGGAGACAGCGATGCATAGCTTCCCGGTCCAATCTCCTTTGTGAGGCGTATAGACTGCATGCATGTGACGTCTCATCATCCACGTCTGCCTTTTACATGAGCTCTCCCATTTCTCTGTTGCTCTGTTTCTCTCCCACTCTCTCTTCTTTCATGTCTGTATAATCCTCTTTTGTATGACTCGTTCATACTCTCTGCTTTTTAATCGGGATAATTAGGCTTAGACTTCTCCCTTGCCGTTCCTTCCCTTCAGAAGATGGTGGAATACCTAAATAATGCTCATATTATTGAAGGATGATCATCTAAAAATTATTTAAAGGTTATGTTTTTACGACAGCGGTGAAGGTTAAAGATAAGGCAATGAGGTGGGGGTTTATGGTCCGTGATGCTTTAGACCGTCCGGAAAAAAATCCATTTTAGTGGCAGCGTTACGCTCCACAGAAGGAAATGAGATGAGGATAACTTCTGCCTTGTCTCTTCTCGGCGACCACGCTTTCGTGCAAAAAACATTCAGGTTTTTTACCTTTCTTTCTGAAAAAGACTTTATTCCTACTAAGCTGTTTACATAGCCAATGAAAATGAATATTCCACTAATATTCCTGTTTACATGCAGCCATGCATACTCAGATGAACAAGCACAGCCTCTCTCTTTCATTCGTTCAACTACCTTTTTTGAAAAGGTCAGTGTTGCATATCCAAAAATCTGTTGATATCCAAGTATTTCATAGTGTTTAAAAGTAGGTGTGTTTCTCCATCTACCCAGAAATGCGGGCTTTCTTTTTGTGCATGCGTCTGGCAGGTACCTAAAAATTGTTCACCTGCTCCACCTCAGCTCCACTGATGCAGACGGTTGTGTGTCTTGACCTCCTTCTTTCTAAAATCAACAATCAGCTCCTTGGTTTTCTCTACTCTCATTGTTGTTTATAATGCGGCCGATGATGGTGCTGTCGTCTGCATACTTTACAATAGAGTTCTCTAAGTTTTCCAATCAGCTTCATGGGTAAGATTGTATTAAATGCTGAGCTGAAGTCAACAAGCTGTATTCTGATGTAGCTGTTGTTATTCTCACGGTGTGAAGACTGAGTGGAGGGCAGTGGATATGGCATCGTCTGTGGATCTGTTGGTACTGAATACCTACTGACAAGGGTCCAGGCTGGCGTATCCCACTTGTCAGAAAATGCAACTTTCTGAATAAGGCCTAATTCTGAACATCCAAAGAATGTATCAAATTCAGAATATTGTTGTTTTTTCGTAAAATTAGTGGAATGATAGTGTGCATATAAATGTAGTCATTGTCTCTCCTGTTCCTGACACAAAGAGTCATGAATCATCCGGACTGTAAGTCAGTTGTTGTAGATATGTCCAACATATACTATATTATATACTGTATTCCAATTTCTTTCATTAGACATTGATCCACATTTGTGTGAACAGCAAAAAAGCTGCTGATTGGTGCATTTTTAAAAACGTTAGACTTGTATTCTCAAAAAAAATAAACTTTACTCATCATATTCGCAAATGTCTAAACTTTGCTGCCGATGAAATTAAGTTTTCAAGTGCTTTATTTTGTATAATGACGTGATAATACCAATAACAAATTATTTAGAATAGTTTTAGTGCAATGAATCGTATGTTTATATCAAGAAATCATTACAGGATGTGAATGTTTGCACACAATCACTTCCCTTCTTGCCTCGTTGCTTCCCTTGTTCTCCTCTCCCCATTCAAAGCCTAAAATTATCTTTTCCCATTTTCCTTTGTCAAGAAAAAAAAAAAAAAAATCAAACTCAGCACTCAATGAAAGGACTTAAAGATAGACATTTTTTGCAGTGCGGCATTGCCGAACACTTGTGCTGCTCGGCAGCCGCAGTAACAGTTAACAGGATTAGGCATGGCTTACATAAACATCTCCCATGGCAACAGTGCACCGGCGCCAGGCAAAGGCAGGGAGAGGAGCCGTCAACGGAAAACATCATCATCGGTCCGGTCAGCTGAGTGTCAGCTGGCTTTGATGCATGATACTGTGTGCAGAATTTGTCCATCTTAGCAATTTTGGTCACCAAAAAGAAATCCTGCAAACTGACTCCTTGATATTTGATATTTTAGGGACATTTTGTGCAATTTTGTAAAATTTGTATATCCCTCCGATGTTTCAAGCCAAGAGACTGCAGCTTGAATGCTCTTTGTATGTTTTTGTAGCTGCTATACAGCCTGTGTGTGTCTGTGTTTGCTTTGTGGCCTGCCAGTGTTGTGACACTTTGGCAGCGATGCCTGAAGTCGTGTCCCGTTGGATATACTAGGCCTTTAGAACGGTTCATTTCCCATAATTCCCTCAGGAGAGACACATTGCTCACTGCCTCTCATGGCTTTGGCTCTGAAGGAGAGTAGAGGTCTCTGCGTCTCTCGCTGTTTTCCTCGAAATGTCTCTGCTAATATCTGGTCGACATTTTCTGTCCACGAAAGAGGTCGGGTCTGCCAGAGCTTTTAAGGGGACGGAGGAGAATTTGGCATTTTCACTTCTTATTTGGACTGCATAGTTCTGTGCTAAATGTACACCCAGTCTAACAGTAAAACTGGCTATTCAGACAGTGGATTGCATCTAAAAACAGACATTATGTTTGAAAACGTAAACTTACATATAACAAAGTGGGAGCTGATGCGTTTATACACAAAGACACATATGCACATGTACCCTTGTAGCCGCACAAATGCACATACACACAGTTTCGGCCTGAAGGGAAAGGTTGATTGGTCGTCCCATACCAGTACACAACCAATGAATAATAAACATGTTGTCACCCTTGAATGATGCAGTTCATGTCACCTTGTTGTATTAGTGAGTCGTGGCCCTATTTGGTTCAGCAGTCTATTTTTGAAAATGCCAAAATACAGTGATATGGAGAAAAAATATCACATCCTTGGTCGGGGAAATGCTCAAAAACGACCTATGTTTATGTCTCCCTAGCAAGGAACTTGTATGACTGATGATGTGACGTTGTTATAGTGCTGCAAATTATATGGGCACAGACATGGTCCATGCAAGTATGTGAGTGTGAAGGACATTGACACGTGACCCTGGTCAACATACTCAACGTGCACTCATACCAACCAGTGGAGGTAACAAACGTGAGAGTTTTCAATGGTATGAAATGATGGTGTCTGCTTGTGTATGGGTTTTCAATTGTGACCTAATCATGGTTGTTTGGACTGACAGTGATCCCAAAAAGATGAGATCGGTCTTCTCTCCTAGTTGCAACACTCAGACCGTAGCTCTTGCTTGATTTTTGTTATACTTCCTAACCTAAACCTTAAAGTATCCGCATTTGCGTATTTGGGGTGCGTTATCCAGAAAATCACTGTTAGCACCTCATGGTTTCTTTTAACCGTAACCAAAATCTTTTATTCATCTTAACGAAGTAGTTTTGAGCCTAAACCGAACCGAACCGTAACCATAGCAGTAGTAGATCAGAAAAAGCTCATAACTCAAAACGTGTGCCAATTTTGGCATCACCACGTTTTCCCTAATTTTAAACAACTACTTTCAGCCCAGAGTAAAATGTCACCAGTACATGTTGCTGCAAACCACAGATACATTATATTTGTGTGTTTCATACATATCACATTAACCTCTCTACAATCCATATTGTATTACATTCAGATTAACTGCATATGAGCATGTGACTTTCCCATCAGGGGGAGGATGGGTTTGTGTTGGCACGACAGGTAGGCCAGATGGCTGCCAAGCCAGAGACCACCGTTCAAGACAATGTTACATACAAAAACACCAGGTAGATGTCAGACATTTTTTTTCCCAGCAATATGCAAAACTTAAATATTACATGCAGCAGCTCTGGCACATAGTGGAACATTACCCAATGACAAACTGGAAAAGGTCTTACTCATTTTCATGGGACCTTTAATATCTTTTCTCCTTCACCATGACCATTTCAGCAACCCTCTTTCCTTCGTAATCTTCTCACTTCATCCACCTTCAGTCTCTGCTGTTAATTTGACCCCCTCCTTCCTCCTCTCTCTATGTGTTGCTGTCTCTTTCTCTCTAACTGCTTTGCACTGTCCTTTCCCATTTGTCCCTTTCCCTCCTCTCTCTGCCTCTCAGCTGAGATAAGGAGATTTAGAGGGAAGGGAACTGCTCCAGTGCCTGACGAGTGGGAAGTGTTTTGCCTTTGCTCATTTTTTTCTGCCCATTTCCCGAATGTTCTTATTTGCTTAAGAAGCAGGCCGACTCCAGTGTCACTATGTAAATTTAATGTCACTCTTTGTGACAGTTTAGTATTGGCCATCCCCAGTATGCCCTCTTTCTCTCAATATTTCTCAGTCAAGGCTACAGTGTACTCGCTGTCAAAACAAATTCCAGTCCTGTACGTGTGTCCAGACAAAGACATATTTGAGCAAAACATGAAGCAGCACCTTGGCTTTCAAGTCATCTTTGTGTAGCGTACACAAGCCTGCTGCTTCAGACTTAGAGATATTTACCCAGAAACCCTGACCAGCCGTTATTGTTCTAAAAAACATGTGGTAGGCTGTTTTCTCTTGCAAGAAAGCAATTTTATTTCCTGTAAGTCCTGTCTTCCTGTTCACATTCTCATACCACCATTTCATGTTTAAATCCTTATATATAAATTACTTACAGGTGGGTGTGTTAGAAAATATATCTAAGACCTCCAATTTCAAAAGCAATCAATTTCATTTTATCATGGTAACAGTTATAATTGATAGTAGTTTGTAATTTTTGTAGTTTTTTGTAAATATCTGAATACTACAAAGCAGCAGCTAGCATGCACACATTTGTATCTTCAGCTACATTTATAGAGTACGAAGCTGGAATTTTATTTATTCAAAGATATATTGCAGAACCTACAATGTTATGGCCAAAAGTAGGTTGAAGGCCTACTTCTCGTACCTCCTAAATCTCAACTAGGCGCTTTAGGCAAGCTGATTGGTTTATTCAACTCCTGCTGGTTGGCAGGTTCAAAATGCAGATGAACTAAAAACACGCACGCTACACCAACACATTCTCAACCAAAGTTGTCAAATACCTATGGCGCCTCGCTGACTTCCCAGTGCACACGTTCCCTGGAAGTCTGCATGCGTTGAGGGTTGACCAATCCCACAATTCGTCCAGTCTGCAGGGGCCTCAAGTGGATTTTCTGTGGACTTCCAGAGAGTTACTGATTTAATAACTCAGGATTCATAGCAGTATGGATGTTGATGTAGTTTTTTTCCAATTGCTGACTGATGAAGCAAAAGGAAACAAACTTGACACGATGAGAGTGAACACATCACACTACGTACGACAGAAGTCTGCAAGTCCAGAGGTCGGACATTTGGATTCACCCATAGATGCATAGTTTAGCAGAGTGGTTAGGTTTAAGAAAATATTGTTAACTAACTAGTTTCATATTGGACCTGAACCCCTGTCACCTTGGTGAAGGTCCTGTTTGCGACCCACCACTCAAACCCAACCTCCAGAGGTCTTGGGACTTCATCGCTCCGTATAATACGTTGGATGGGGCAGTTGCTCTGGTGGTCTCTTATTAACGCCAAGTTTTTCGAGATCCTGAGGAACTTGACAAAACTTGGGTATGTGGTGCCCTGGGAATAAGAGCAGGCTCACTCCAGAAATAGTAAAGAAACAGCCACACAAATTGGTATTTCTGATTAGTGGAGAAATGCCTCATTGTGCCCTTGAAACAAAAGGTCTGCACTCGTTTAGGTTGTAGTTAGGTATTAGCAAAAACTCTCTTGCCAAGAACACAGGATCACATTGTTGATTTTCATCTCCAAAGCCCAATAAGTCTACTCCAGATTGGTTTGGACAGATCTTTGCATCTTCCCGCTGCACAGTAATTGCTTGGATTAAAGCGCTTTCTTGTGAACGGCTATAAGTGTGAAGGGATGTGCTGCTCTGCTCTGCCTGCTCTCATACAATCTGAAAAGCATGTTCTGCGATTATCCAGAAGACACTCGGTCTCTACTCTATGTCCTCCCCCTCTGGCTTCATGGTTATTTTCACTCATCTTTATCCCCGGCACTGCAAATTGCTCCTTCCCCGATATCACATTGCTGAGTCTTGCTTTACGGATGAACTGGATTGCAGTGGACTGTCACTTTGCCTTACAGTACAGCAGATTCTCAGCAGTCGGTATTCAAATCCAAGGCTGTGATTGGTGATAAATGTGTATAATTAGACTGAGTAAAGGCCCGTAGTCTTCCTATCGATTTCTTGGCTCATTTAGGGAATTAAGGGGTCCGCAAATTCCTAAGCACAGCAGACAGGACTTGGGGATTAAATGGAGAAGGTCCCATCATTCAGGGAGCAAAACTTGCTTTTCCTGCGAGTGCTTACAGTTATTTGTATGCAATGTTGTGAGATGTGATCACAGACCAGGCAATAAGTGATCTAATTTAACATTTTTGTCGTGTGCCACTCAGAAGAAATCAATCACAGCTGAATTGTGTCTGTCTGACATCGTTGTTTCCGTCCTACTTATTGTTGCCACCTCTGAAGGGGGAGCGTGCGATCTGAACACCGTGTTCACCTTGAGATGTCTCCCCTGGCACTGGTGTGTTTGTCGACCACGAGGGGGTCTTTAACCTACATAGGTAGCTACATTAGCGGGGCTAAAAGCACGCCACAAACCCTACTGGAAAACGGCCAAGTCAGCAGCGGGACGTGAGCTATGAGCTGGATGTTCGGACATAAGGAGGGGGTGGATAGCTTCCCCTCAGGCTCTTTCCAAGCTTGTTCCAAATGAAAATAGCCACGGTGCACTATCCTGCTGCTGTGTTCCAGGCACACATCCTGCAATGACCAGAAGGAGGACAATGAATTAGATTTTATGAACTTCATGCTGGATTTTTCTTTGATGGACATTGATAGAATTTTTTAAATTTATTTGCTCTATTGCAGGTTTATGTTCATTTTATTGCTTCGCTTGGGGGCCAGTGAGGTAACTACGGGCAGCTTTGTTGCTAACCAATTATAAGACTGGTAATTTCCTTCACATGCAGCGTGATTTGAAGCAGTGGAAGTGGTTTGAAAATAATATGAATAAAACGGTCTTGCTGTAAAGAAGCTAAACATACATTTGTTGTGTTTATCAGCGCAAAAAAAAAAAAAGCCAAACAAGAATCCACCTTCCCCACTCTGTCATGGCTGGAGAAGGTGAAAGCTGCAACGTGCGGATGGTTTAAAGGAATGGAGAGGAGAGTCACAGGGTCGATTCTAATTTGGCCTCGGACTGCAGCTGATTGCGACGATAACGGTGCTGTTGAGTTGCATTACGCTGCTGTCGTCTGGCTGATACCTGATTGCAGCTTATCAGGGGGCATTTACATCACTGATTACCTTCTGCCTGCTGTGACTGAACCCAGATCAGCTGTCCTTGTCCAGACTGTAAGACAGAAAACTGACAAAAGACCACATTCTTGATAGTGACAATTAAGTGGATTTGGAAATGACAAGTGTTGATGCGAAAGACATTACACATAATTAATAGAATAAAACAGAACCATAGTTAAGACAGATAGATTTAAACATTAGTAGACCTCTTGGAGCTGCTCTGAAAGCCTCACTGGGTTGAGTTAAATTTTAAGCGTGGAGCCAAAAAATAACATTATTCCTGCTCTTTTAGAAGTAAAAGAACATCATTATGTAATAGAAATATAAGCTTATTCTGGTGCCCTTTGTTCTAATAAAATATTCATTTCTGACCTTGACCAATGACAAATTGTGCCATTTAAGCAAACGAAACCAATGACAAATTGTGCCATTTAAGCAAACGAATGCATAAGTAACATGTGATAAAGGATAATACTAGTTTCTAACAACTAGTATCTTATATCTGTATGTTTGGCAAGTGTTCCTATTGGTTTTGGTAAGATTGTACTAACTTAGCGGCTCTAAAAAAGAGCAAGAAACATTTGAGTATTGATGATGGATAATGAGGCAGATTGAAAAACAAAAAAATCAGCAACTATTTTGATAATCTATGAATCTGTCATTTTTTTATGGAAAAAAAGTAAAAATTCTCTGATCCCAGCTTCTTAATTGTGAATATTTTCTGGTTTATTAAATCCTCTATGACAGTAAACTGAATATCTTTGGGTTGTGGACAAACCAAGACATTTGAAGACGTCATCTTGGACTTTGACAAAACACCGATCGACATTTTTCAAACTTTTTTTTGACATTTTATGGCCCAAACAACTAATTGATTAATTGACAAAATAATCAACACACAACAATCAACAATTACTCTCACTCTAAGAACGACTAAAGCGAAATCCAATTTGTCCTCCGATGTCTTGAAATTTTGCAAATAAAAGTAAAAGCGAGTACAAATTGATCACATCGTCGCGAGCGTCCTAAGAGAGTGTAGATGCACTTCTCTGTCAATAGCTTCATCATCACCACTTCCCTCCTGTCTTTCCTTCTCCCTCGGGGTTGGAAGAAAGGTTGGACGTCGCTGTGTGTGTGTGTGCATGTGTGTGTGTGTATATGTGTGTGTGTTGGGGGGGAGGGGAGTAGACATCGCTGGATAACTGAGTTTCCCTTGGCAGCAGGCCCCGGAAGTGTCACCGCTCATAGACCTCCACTCTAAGCGCATCCAAGTGCTTCCCTGTCCCCGCACATAATTTGCTCCCGCTAAAGATGAACCTGTCACCTGGAGGTTTTTCCAGGCGGAGACGGACTCCATACATCCACAGCGTGGAACAGCAGGATCTTAACCTTTACCTGTTCTCTCCTGATCATCCATTGTTTTTCAAGAAATAATAGTAATTATAAAAAAAGATCAAATTCAGCTTCAGACAGTCGGTTAGAAAAGGGAATCATTCAAGGATCACTGAAGTGCAATGATCCGGCGTCATTGAGAATTACTGATCAAAGCACCTTCACTTAATAGACTGAATCATTGATCACAGGCCATGGGGGTCACCTCTGTCTCTGCAGTGCTTTCTCTTGGATTAGACGTGATGAAGAGGGACACTTCTGATACAACGAGGTGTCGTCATTATTATGTATTATTATGCATTATGTATGGCACCCTGCACCCGGGAGTCAGGACTGGCATGCCTGCAGTGCAAGGGCACGGGAGGTTGTATTCTGTGTGTGAGTGTGCTGATGTTTCATGTAGTTTTTAGTTTTAAAGAAATATTCAACCTGATTCATTTAGTCTTGAAAATAAGTGATTGTTGTCGTTGTTGTTGTTAGACTTTTGGATGGAAGTTCTTAAAACTGAATTTAAAAGAAGGCAAAGGAAGAGAGGAAGACTAGCAAAGAGGGTAAAAACAAAAAAAATCTGGGTCTTTCTGTTGTGAAGAAGGAGGCTAATACTCCAAAAAGGGCACGGAGGCAGAGAAATAAAACAAAAGAGATGAAATGGAGGTGAGGAGAAAGTGAAAAAGAAGGGAATGTGAGGACGAGTGGTGGAGAAATGGAAGGCAGATGAGTCTGCGTGTTAGTGAATGATGAGGTGTGTGATGGGACCTAATCTGCTGTCTGCTCAGTACAGTGCACACTCTGTGCTCTGAATGTGAATGGGATGCCGGTGCAGAAAACTAAACTCTGCACCTCCTTCTGTCTTGTGTTTCCTGTGCAGCTTTGGATACCATGATGTCCAGCTGTCAGTCACAACCAGGATCAGCCAGGCCTGTGTGACTTCACCGCAAGCTTGCAAACTCTGGGGGTGAGCTGCTTTTGCTAATTATTTTGATTACGTGATTTTGATTGTTCTTGGATGGGACAGACTTTTTCACAAGTGGAAGGTCACATTTTCAGTCTGTCTGTGAAACTGTCCTTGAGCATGCCAAAGAGTCCCATCCTGCTCTCTGTTCAGCCCAGTCACCAGGATAAAATTTTCGCATTTTTCGTTTCTGCAAACCACTGATAAATTCAATTCTGTACGTGTCACACTGTGCGTATCATATCAACATTTCTACTTGCCACATCACGCTCAGATAACATGTATATGAGCTGACTTTCATGACAGAAGGAGGAGGGGATGGTGGTGACGTTATAGCTGTTGTCAAGCCAGACACCGCTGTTCGACTGTGTTTCAACATTTGGAAGAATGAAACCACTGGATATTTTTAACATTTCTAAGAGTGAAACTACTGGATGTTTTTAACATTTGGAAGCGTGACACCACTCAATAACTTTTAACATTTCTAAGCGTGAAACTGCTTGATATTTTAACCATTTCTAAGAGTGAAACCACTGGCTAATTTGATTATTTGTAGGCGTTAAACTAGTGAATATCTTAACATTTGTAAGCATGAAACCACTGTCCAGCAGTTGGCTAACTTAATTTAGCTGTATAAGCATATGTCCCAGAATGACAAACGATTTAAAGACATTGAGAATGATGAGAATTATTTTAGAGAACACATCTCCAGTAACGCAAACAAACATAAATATTTGAATTTGCAAATATACAACATTTGTCTGTAATCTCCTTAAACTGGAAACAAAAATGTGTTGATCACTCCTTTGAATCAAGGAGGTGTTTAATAGGAAAGATGCCCCGTTTGTATCAAATATTTATGACAATCTTTGTTGTGAAAAGCATTACCTCGGATCAGATTTTGTTTGCATGTGATGAAAAATTCACATAACCTTGCTCTGGGCTAATGAAAACACAGAAGATAAGAGTGAGCAGGTGAGCCTTTAGACCTGAAAAGAGGGTCATTATAAGTTTGTCGAAGCAAAATTACAACATTAAACGACAATAATGGACAGGATTTAACCTCTTTGAATATTTCAAACAGTACATATTTGGATAGAAGGGGAAATAGCTAACATTTGATAAATATTGATAGACAGTGTTGCCAGAAAACCTCCGGTGCAATAGAGAATCAATCTTAGCCAACAGTGCAAAGTCCCTGTTTTTGTGCACTTGGTGAAAAATGATAGATTCTGATCCTGCTGCGGATGACAGGGGAAAGTCATTGAGGGAGTTTTTTTGGCAGCCTGCACTTTTTCACAGGGTTCCCAGTCAAACGGATAGGCAGCGTGACAGGCCAGTCAATAGAAGTCAGCAGTGATTATGCAAGTTGCTTATGCCTAATGAGAAAGGTCAGCGCATTGCCAAGAGAATGGGACACAAGCCCAGTCTCACACTGAGATGTACAGTACATTCTGTTGTAGAATAATGTGCGCTACAAAAACATATTCCTCATTCGTCTGCTGAACGCAATATGTCCTCTTTAAACGATATAAAACTGATGAAGAAGGACACGACAGAATATTTGGTCAGTAAAATACCTCAGAGCCTAAATATATTTTTTATTTTACTGCAAAATCACATAAAATGCTTCCTCTTTCATATATAAATTGTTTTATATCTCTGTAAAAATATGCTGTTGCAGAGTAAAGCAGGGAACCAGTTCAGTGTAGAAGAAGCAGGTCCACAGGACATCATCAATAATGTTGACATAAAGGGGAAAAATACACTGTCTGCTTTGCATTTCTGGGCCCATTTGCTTTTTGGTGGCACATTTTTCTTTTTCCTACAGACAAGTAGCCAAGCATAGATGTCTAGCTTTTTTTTCTACCCATAGCACCCAGATCTAAAACATTAAAGATATACAGGACGTCAGGTTTTGGTGTAAGGCCCATCAGACCATCAGTCAGCAAGGCATTCCTTGTATAGAGCTGCCATTTTGCATCAACCTCATATTGACATCATACATCCTCCACTGTTTTTCCTCCAACATTAGCCTCAGCTGACCAGAATGCAATGCAGCAATTAGACACTTTGTTTTTTGAATAAAGGATCGTTGTTGCATTCAGTAACCTTTTTTTATTCAACCATAAGCGGGACGCAACATTAGCTAATCCCGGTGGTCTAGACCATATCCCATGACCTTCTTCCAAGAACGGAGCTTGCTTGGATGTCATCGTTAGACCTCAGTACGGGACTTTGTCATGTGATAACAGGTGGTCATACATTTGGGGGATTTTAACATACACTACTGAATCAATCAATCAATCAATCAATAAAAAAACAATGTCATTTTGGTCTTAAGCATTTGACAGTTAAGATGAGGTGCTTCTGAGTAAGGAACCATACCCCTGAGAGCTAATGATACAGTCGCATCAAGTTAAAGGAAATGCAAAAGATAGAAAAATCCAATATGTATATAAAGAAGCATGTGATGAGGGAATAATGTAACCTTCAGTTAATGATCTTAAAGATATTTACGTCTTGATTTGATCCAAATAACTAATTCCTCCCAATAATTCTCAACCTTTAGGATTTATAGGGTTAGGGGTTATATTATTATTATTATTTAATTTATGACTATATCCCACAACCTTCAGCAAATGGTAGCTAATCATGCAGGAGCATCAAGTCTCTGTTCAAAGATGGTGTCAAATGTGAGTGTCTTCCTTGATCTTTCTCCAGCCGTCTGCTTACACCGGGTCGATACTGTGACCAGTCGTGGTCTGTTGTTTGCAAACAGCTGATGTCTGCTTCCGGTGCTTATTCAGTCTTTTCCCCGGGGTCCTTTGCTGTTTGACCAATGCTCATCGCAGCTGTTGCAAGGGATGTCATATACCACCACAGTCATTCCTTCCAGGCAGGTCCTACCTTTTGGGGTGTCCCAGCAGAGATCTTAAGCTGACAATGTTGAATGGTTGCAGTAGGTGTTGATTCCTTCTGCCTGTGATACCTTAGTCCTCAACTAAGGTCACATGATGACACCTGAGTAGGTTATATTGGCTGAAGAAGGTTGCTGGATGTGGTCAAGAGTTCTTAGTAAAGGTAGATATGAGTCCCAATTCTTGGGAGAAAGTAGTTACTGCTCTCAAAGAGATCAATAAATCGAATGCTGCATTTTTACCTTCTTCATATGCTTCATCCAATACTTCTTGCACTTGTCTAACTTCTGCACTTCCTTTTACTCAGTGCTGCTGTTTAATTAAGGGGGTCATACCTTGCTTAGAAGCATCTTAGTACTTCTTCTAACCTGTATGTCAACTGATTTCACATTACCATTTAAACATATATTACATTGGATTTTGATTGATCTATTGATTAATTTGTTCGTTCATCACAGCTGCTGCAAGCGATGTCATATACCAACGCAGTCCTTCCTGTTTTTTGAGGTGTACCAACAGAGATCTTAAAGGTCCAATTTGTAAGAAAGTTGATTTTTGAGTCTCATCCCAACTTGGGAAACCCAAACATCGGTATTAATATCTTACCAACAGGAGATTTAACATGTGGAATGGTTGTGGTAGGTGTTGACTCCCTTGTGCCTTCAATACCCTAATCATTACATGACCTTAGTCCTCTACTAAGGTCACATGTCGACACCTGAGTAAGTGGGCGAAGAAGGCTTTGTCAAGAGTTCTTGGAATAGAAAGATATGTGTCCCAAAGGATTGGCAATTCTTAAAGATCATGATTGAATTGAGTCACAGGGGGAGGATGCCTTGATTAGAAGCATTTCAGTACTTCTTTATGTTTTTATGTGCTATTTAAACCAAAATTGCATTGGATGTTGATGCATGCATTCATTCAGTAGGAGCAACAGCAATGCACAACTGAATATCTGCATTAAATGCATGGTATTTTAATATACTGTATGTTTTATTTTAATTCTCTTCAAACTGCTATACATGTATGGACAGATGACATGCTTTATTTATACACTGACACATGTACTGACTGCAGATTTCAGTACATATGATAACATGAAGAGTCGCTCTGATGGGAGCAGTTTTCTGTCAATGGAAAGATTTGTATTTCCTTTATTGCCACCGCATTTCCATACGGCCAAAAAACAATTTGCGTTATGTTCCCCCAAACACCCTGCCGAAGCCCCCGCCCCCCCTCAGGCTGAGCTAGCTTTGGTTGACAGAACAGCATCCTCTCTACACTTTATCTCCCTCGCTCATTGCTTTGATGTGTTGTGATTGCGTTGGTGTGGCGGTGGTGTGCTGGGTGGGAGGGGTTGGGGATGGGGATGAAGAGGGGGGGGGGTGTAGCAGAGAAAAGCGTTCTGCAGTGAAAATGTGCTCCCACTGAAGCGTAGAGAGACTGCAGCACAGTGAACGAGCCTGTGCACCACCTGCAGTCGTGTGTGTATGTGTGTGAGAGCGAGGGAAATAATCACCCAAGACACAATGATTCAACACCCCGCTCCTCTCCTTCTTCTGTCATCCTCCATCCTTTCTTTCTCTCCTCCCTCCTTCTCTCCCTTCGACCCAATTCTCCACACACACTACAATCATCTCACCCTCTGCCTGCCTTGTATCCGCCTTGCACCGTGACGGCTGCTGCGTGTCCGTTTTGTGCGTGTGTGTACATTGCGCATGCTGGTGTGTGTGTTCACCAGTACTCTCTGCTCAATATTCTCAAACACATTCTCCCCTCCTTTCCCTCTCCTCCTGCGACTCGCTGCTTTCCCTTTTTTCGTCATTCTTCTCCTCTCCTGATGTCTCTCATCCATCCATCTTGACTCCCTCCATTCACTCTTTCAGTCGATTCTGTTGCTCCCCCACCTCTCTCCCAGCGATCACTACTTGATGCGCACTTTTGTTCGTACCCACGTCGCCGTCTTCTCCTCGGCGACTCTGAAATATAAACACTGAATGAATACACTCAATCTGTCATTCTCAACAGAAACCCCTTCTGTTTTCCATCCTTTTTTCTCTCTCTCTTCCAACCGTTATGTTCCCAGTCTCCTTTTTTTTTTCTCCCCCCTCCTCACTCTTTTTGCTCCCCTCCTCCCGCGCTGGCTGAGTAAGTGCTGCAGCATCAGTGCATGTGTGTATGTGTGAGAGAGCAGCACAGAGAGAGAGAGAGAGAGAGAGAGGAGTGTGTGTTGAGCGGAGTGTGTGAGCGCGAAGCACCGGGGATCCTGAGCCTGGAGGAGAGCCGTGTGACAAGAGGGGGGCTCTTCTGCCTGTGGATGTATGTGCCAGGACAGCGTTTTTTTTTTGCAGGCGAGCGTACGTGTGCGTGAATGTGTGTGCGAGGGGCATGCCAGCGTGCGTGTGTGTATGTGTAACAGTGTCGTCGATCAGCGACGGGCTCTTCGCATTATGCAGCCGACGGTGCTCATCACACTTTGAGGACTGACTCATCTAGACCGGGGCTGTGGAGACAGAAGAGACGAAAGAGAGAGAGAGCGAGACAGATGGATGGAAAGACAGGAAGACAGTTTTAAGCTCTTGATGCTTTGGGTCCCTCTAGACCATCCAAGGGTCTAGTCCGTTTGTGGGACGCCAGTAGCTTCACAGTGGCCCCCCTTGTTCCCCCACAAATTGGAATTGCAGACACATAACCAGACAGGTAGCCAAATTTGCCAATAAAGAAAAAACCCTGAAAGGAAAATAAATCCCCAGTCGTCGTCTGACTTGAAGGAAGGTTTTCAATTCATTTCTGCTCCACGGACTAGGACAAGAGGGTCTCCCGTCTCTGCAGGGTCTTTTTTCGCTTGACACCGTTCTTTTTACTGGGGGTTGCAGGATCCTATCCCAGAGATAAGAGGCTGGCAGACGAGACGGGACAGACGCAGGCATGGCTCGCCTCAACTGGTGCCTGGCTGCCGTCATCAGCTGGGGCAAGTTCCTCTTCGCCTGCTTCTTTCCTCTGCGGGGGGCCAAGCGAGACAAGGTAAGACTTCACGGAGGGGGGGTAAAGGGGTTGCTGCGAATGGGAGCCTGAGAAGGGATTCAGTGGACTTAGAGGACGAGTTCTCCACATGTCGTCTTTCATGTCTCACTTCAACCCATGCAGGTGACTTTCTTCTAGCCAAAAAATCTATCTGGAATTCTCATCGTGCATGTGATATACATCAGGATGGGCCCAGTTCTCAGTCATACCACCCGACCATTGCATGCATACATGCCGGCTTCACCTAAACCACCAAATGACGTAGCTGTGAAAACGAGCTTGGCGACTGGTCATGGACCATGGGCTCTGGAAGACTGGTTGGTGTCCCTCTAAGTGCTGATTCAAGGTCAGTGTTACATCTCCAAGTGGTCTCCAAGCAGCTGCTCCAGATAAGGATGGTGGGGAACCATTGGGATCAAATTTTGGATACGTCAGGTACTTGCAGCAACCACCTGGAACAAATGGTAGTTGCTTCTGATACATCGGGTCACCTTGCTTTCACAACTGCAGAATTGTAATGCACCATTATTGGGGGTTTGCGTATTCCCAAGGAAGAGCTCTTGATTCTCCCCATTCATCTCCTGCCATTGCATGTCATGCTGTATTTGCTCATTTTTGAAGAGGGGGGTGAGTCTTTGAACGCTGCGCCATATTCCGACGGTCGGATGGCACATGTTTATGAGCGAGAAAGGCCAAACGGAGTTCATCGAATGGTATCAGCTGAATGCACACTCTGTTTCTTTGTCTGTTTCCCCAGAGCCGATGTTATTAGCAAAACCTGGATCACAATCTTTGCTTTTTTGCTCTTCTCTAGCAGATAATCAATCATGTGTAACAACTCTGGTATGACTAAATGGCACTATTTCCTCTTACACATGCACTTACACACATGCGAGGACACCAGGAAAAGCGCCTGAGGTAATCCTCTGATGAATGGTGATTTTTGAGGAGGTGATTTTCTTTTTTCCCCTCCTGCCTTTTTTTTTAATTTTTTTTTTTTACATGCAATGAGTATCTCTAGAGCAAAGAGAGACCTTTTTTATAGCAGTTGTCCTCAGGCAGGAAACACTGACCAAATCAGCTTAATGCGCTGCATCCTCAGCAGTTTTTAAAAATAATCTGTCCCCTACTGTGAATATTATCATAAAGTAAAGACACCTTTTGGGACTTTCATGTGCCCTCGTATCTTTCATTTTAATCCTCATTTTTTGTCTATTTTGCACCATTAGAAGCTTTCGATCCTGTGCATAAATACCAGTCAAAAGGTTTGAAACTTGAGTGTTGCAGTGCTGTAACTCTCCCTCGACTGCGAGCTCTCTGCTGTTGCGTATGAGAACCGTTTGGTGTTACAAAGTCTGGCGATGATGGGATTTTGCTCGTGGTGACGCCGTAGCGTGCAGTGCTGCAGCCGCCCGTCTCTCCAAGCCCCCAACACCCTCCCACCAGCACCAACACCAGCAGCAACCCCCCCGCCCCATTGCCGCAGCTCCTTATCTCTACACCCGTGCTCAATCCCACCACGCTCCCCTTGTCGCACTCCCTCGTATGTGTGTGTAACTGTGTGTGGAGCTTGTTAGTGCCTTTGCGGACACACGCACACACTCATTATATATCTCCTCGACCCTGTGCAATGGATCCCCAACCCATTATGTTCATTCAGTCACAGCTTGTGCTCAGCCTGTCCTGTCAGCATTGGCCTTTTTTCTTCAATGTGGAAAGAGGATTCATTTTGTTTGGAATCATGAACAGAAACTATCAAAATCGGTTTGGTAAATGAAGGTTTTTGCACCATTTTTTCAATTAGAGGGGGAGTGGTTCAGCCCATCTTCAACTCTTGTACCTACACTGTAAAATGGGACATATGCTTGCCACTAGGGATGTACCCTTGTTAAGGTATGGATATTGTACCCTGAGGCCCAGCTACACTTGTACCCTTGTCCCTTGTACTTTGGCAGGAACATTCATGTTCCCCTCATGATAAAAATATAATTGGATCACTGCTTCATTTTTGTCCTGAGAATCATTTTCTCTTTCTTTTTTGTTGTTTAAGGTGTAATTCTAGAAAATTCTCAAAAAAGTTGATTTCTCTGTGAAAAAGGTTCATATGTTTTTACTGCAGTGATATATTTTTTGTAACTTATGGGGTTGTTAGGACTACTTGAAAGAAAGTTAGGGTTAGGGTTAAGGGTTGATGTTCGGGTTCTGGTTAAGAGGTTGGGGTGAGGATGAGGGTTAGGGGCTAGGTTTAAGGGTAAGGGTTGGGGTTCTGGTTTTGGGGTTGGGATGTGAGTTGGGGTTAGAGTTAGTGGTTGTGTTTGGGGTTAGGGTTCTGGTTAAGGGTAAGAGTTAGGGGCTAGGGTTGAGGAAACCGATAATTTAGCACTAATATTCACCTTTTCCCCTCACTACATTCTTTACTTGGACAAAAGTGCAAATTTGCACTCATAAAAAGCAAGATTCACAGTGCATGCCTCTGCTGCTACATGACAGTTACACATATAATATCTAAATGTAATAAAACATAAGAATTACCTGTTAAAGTTCTCACAACTTGTGTAGCCAATTATTGCGACGTCAGCTTGCAGATCATCAAATTTGCCAGGTGGCCTGTTTTTAAGGATTTAGCTGTACATATGCTTCAAGTTAGCCTTTCAGTGGCCCCATTTTTGTTTGATTGGGCCAATAAATAAATGAGGATTTTGCCTCAGAACAGGATTTCTGCACACTTCTTTCAGTGTACATGACAACCATTCAGCCTGTCGCTCCAGCTGCAGCACTCGAGCTCGCTCACGTGACCGACTGGGAGGTGAAAGTGGAGAGGTAAGGCTCTGTGTCTTCCCTCCGAGGACCGCTGTGAGGTGTTCAGTTTCCATGGCAACGCGGCTCACACAGTCCCCCCATGACGGGGGCCGGGTTACAACAGGAGGTGGTTTTGTAAGACAGAGATGGGGGAAACCGAGAGGGAGGTGGAGGGATGATGATGTGTAAAGGTTTTCTCCATTTGTGTTACTGTGGTGAAACTACAGTGGTACTATGGAGGGGTAACCCTCTCCTCTCCTCTCCTCTCCTCTCCTCTCCTCTCCTCTCCTCTCCTCTCCTCTCCTCTCCTCTCCTCTCCTCACCTCCTGCCTCTTCTTCCCTTCAATTTCTTTTCCTCTCTGTTTCCTTCGTTTTGTTTTATTGAATCTTTTCTCATATCTTGCCAGGCCACCTCTTCTTTCCTTTCCTTTCCTTTCCTTTCCTTTCCTTTCCTTTCCTTTCCTTTCCTTTCCCTCTGTTTCATCTAATTTTCCTGTCTTTTTGTGCCTCATCTCCGCCACCCTGTATTTCCTCTCCTTTTGTGTCCTTCCTGTTCATTTTCTTATATTTCATTTCAGTCTCCTCCCCTCTTCCTTTTTTTGCCTTTCAGTCTCCTTCCCTTCTTGCCTCTCCCTTCCTCCTGTTCCATCTCCTCCCGTATTTTCTGTTTACTTACCTCCCTATTCATTTAACTAATGTCCCCCCTGGCAGTAAATTCACATCAGGCAGTACTGCGGACAGCCAAAAGAGAAGAGGGTGATGGGAAACCTGTCCACTGAATGGTTCCTTATTCTCCCCCTCTAAGATTGCCTCTCCAGCATATGCATGAAAACCTCATTCATCGCTCGTTGTATTTATCACATGCTCCCCAACTTTACCTTCCACGCTGAGTAATGTCGGGCCGGTTCGCAGGTACCGCGCCCAGAGAATTGCAGGCTTCTGCCCTGAATGGCTCGCTGTATTCTGGGACGGCGTTCAGCATGATGGATGCTTTGTTATTCTAGCATTAAAGCTTTAATGTGATGGATTCTCCAGCGACGGAAGAGGAGACTGCAGAGTGGATGTGGAATACTTATCTTTTTCTTTCTTTCTTTCTTTCTTTCTTTTTCTTTTTATCTATTTCTCTCCATCTACTCTTCTCTTCATAGTTTTTGTTTAACTCTCAAAAAACTAGAACTATTCTTCAGGCGTCTGACTCCAGGGTTCGGGTTAGGGTTACTGACTTTTGTTTTTCCTACCCTACTCTACTAGTTAGCATCAAGTGTCATACATTATTTGATTCAGGAGAACCATAAGTTTCAGTCTGGCTTGTTGAATTTTGACATGACTACATATGTACGACTTCCATATGAAGTGTTGACATTTCCTAAGCGAGTTACAGCCATTTATTATAACACTGTCCAAGGACTTTTTTCAGAGAATTGTATTATCCTTTCGAAGATGAACAACAAAAGTAGCTTGGCTTCAACCGTTGGCCCAGAAGAAGAAACTATGTTGGGTTCCTTGACGAATCTTTGCAGAACATGAGAGCGGAAGTACACTACAGACCCCTTGAATGCCCAAACAAGACATATGTGAGACTGATGAAAAGCAGACAAACTCCACTTTATATGAGTTTTTAAAGCATACTGATAGGAGAAGTGGTTCAAAAGTTATTCAACATTTTAGAGCAATAGCTATTTTTAGAAGACCAGGGGGCAGGTTAGCGTTAGGGTCTGGGTTGTGTTCTTGCTGGTGGAGCTGGTGATCAAATATCACTATCTGTGCCTGTCTTAGTGTGTATACATGTATATGAGACCTTCCCCAACCTTTTTATTAGGTATAGCAGGCTGCTAACGTCATTAGTCTGGGCTTTAATGGAGAGTTTTACTGTCCCATGATGGTCTAAATTCCCTTTTCCGTGAGTCTAATTCTGTGGGAAACAGCGTATGTGTGTGTGTGTGTGTGTGTGTGCTGGTGCCTCCCTCCCTGCCTGCCTGCCTGCCTGTGTGTTTTCAGTGAGCTCCGGCATGTTGCATTGGGAATAAGGGAATAAGAACCTGACCTCACTGTGCAAAAATGTTGTACTGAGAAAATACACCACTCCCAATTGCACGCCCGAAATCAATGCTTTTTGCAGGTAGTGAAGTCTCACTTAAATGGCTATTCAGGCCGCATCCAGACAGAAAAAAGCAACACGAGATGCATGCATGAGCTGTATGTGTGCGTTTTTTTTTCTTCGAAAAAGCTCACCCATCTGCAGAGACTGTCTGAGGGTTGGTTGGAGGCCACTAGAGGCTGCTAGCAACCCAGTTTAGACCAGTTGGCTGCAGGCTGTCTCAAACACAGCCACCAAATCCTTTAAAAAAAAAAAAAAAGCCAGTTCAGGAGTTAAAGCACAACCAGCATTCACCCCCTCCAATGTGTCCACACTGTGCTCTTTGCTGACATTATGTTATAGCGTACACACACAGAGGGAGACACACACACAAACACACACACAGATTATGTGTCAGGTTAGCCTATGGATTGAGGTAACTGTTACAGTGGAAGTGATGGAGTGCAGCAGGGATCAATAGAGGGTGTTTTCTCAAAATGAATTGGCTCTTAGCCCTTTATGGATCTGACTGTGGAGTGATGTAATACGCCCGCACCGCTCATATAATGTTGATTCAGTGCTGTACTTTGTGTAGATGTACACATGCATGTAGCGATCCCTCACACATGTGCGCGGGGATGTTTGCATACATGCATGGAGGAGTGTTTTGTATGCGCACACGCAGGCGACCTGGGGAAGGTGAAATATGCACATGGACTTGTCATAGATGTTAAAAGAAGTGATTTGATTTTGCTTTTTGTTTTAAACATCGTGAGCATATATATTGATATTCAAAGGTTCAAGGTTAGAATGAACTTTAGGTTGGCGCCACCTTTTTGCTATTTGGGCGCAGGTAATGTGAGCACTTTGAGCACTTTTTGTGGCATGAATGTATTTTCCTTCTTCCCAGAGCAATGTTTGGAGCATTCTTCAGTGTATTGAATAAATCATAAATCTCATTTTTGAAGTGACAAGAAGTTCTTGAAAGTGATTTGGAAAGGACCACTTCTGTGTCCGCGGTTCTGAATGTCAAAAAGCCAACACAAGCGCAAAAGACAAACATATTTAACGATACAATAGTGCACATTTCTTTATTACATAAAAGAAGATAATAATATAAAGAGTCAACACAACTGATATCAGGCCAGAAAAGTCACCAGCCTTATAACAAACACTGCTTTTGGAGCAGGAACACCTACAGAGGTGCTTTTTCAGAGACTCAAAAGCTGTATTTTGTGGCTAACACAGAATTTGACTGAACTTCAGCTGGTTGACTCATCACATGACACAATGTAAAGGTCATCTTTATAATGCAGCCCAGTCGCTTCAATCCGTGTACAAATAACACGACTTTAGTCCATCTTTGCGTGTAGGTGATGCACCAATCCTTCTCATTTAAAGTCCACTTTGTAAGAAAGTTGATTTTTGAGTCTCATTCCCAACTCGGCAAATACTGACGCTTTCGGGTGGCCACCAACCCGACCTACAATCCCAATGCGTCAGTATTTGAAGAGTTGGCAATGAGACTCTCATTCAGGAGATCAGTGTTCATGTTCCGTGTGAAATCAAAAGTCAACGCTGACATGTTTTAAGTCCCTTAGTTAACGGATGTGATATATTTAACTTACATCTCATACGTAACATAATCTTTTCCGAACCTAACAAAGTAGTTCTGTTGCTGAAACCTCACCAGATAGTGATGGGTTTATTTTTGTTACCGTGATGACAAAGGTCATCTGACTTTGGACCTGCTCTCCAAGTGGATCAAAATTGATCTTTGGCATATGCACTGCAAGCAATTTGAAAGTGTAAAGTCATGTCTTTGCATGCATATGGACGAGACCAGGTTGTTATAATGCCATGCAGCAATATTAAAAGAAAGATTGTATGGTGAGCTTTATAAAGTTTGAGAATGTAACCTGCATTATGTCATCAGGGTTAGGGCGATCAGGCAAGAGTATTTCGTCTGAGGCTAGGACTAGTAGAAAGTTATGTAATTGCATCATGGGAAAGGTAGGCTCCAGTGTTTTACTCATACTTAAAGTCAAAATCTCCCTCTCTCTATATCAGTTTTGACCTTTCGTTTTTAAATGTCTGGCAAGTTTTCTAGCTTTATGGAAGTGTAATGCTGTTGCTGCACCACCTCGTTTAGTGTTTCAGGTCAGATTGACAGATTCAGAAATTGAGCAGTTGTGTCAGTTTTCTTGCAAAAGCATAAAGGATGTCACTGCTTTTATTGCAACAAGAGTAATCCACATGTTGCCACATCATTATGATTGCGTGCATATGCGAACACGGCCTTTCTTTGAGTGTGTGTGTGTGTGTGTGAGCATCTGCATATGCACCTTCAACTTCTGCACCTACCTGTTTCGCTGTTCGGCTGTCGAGTCCTGCAGATATTATTTGAAGGAGCAGATCTAGACACAGGAAGGGGTTGCCGATGAAAAATTGAAGTGACATTAGCGCAGACATGAGCGAGCATGCTTTGCAGAGGAGAGGTGAGGTATGCAACGCGAGGAAGACGAGGGGGTGGAGGGGCTGGTCAATGAATAGAGTGCGTTTGTGTATGTGAGGAGGGGCTAACAAGGATCATTTGAGGAGAGGGGAGTTTTTGGGAGGGAGAAAAATAAAGGCCCGAGACTCGACTCACCTCCCTCCACCCCCCCTTTTTCCTCCGTGGAATAAAGTTACCACACTTCAAGAGGGACAGAGAGGAGGGCAGGAGTGAGTGAGCGAACAGGAGAGAGAGAGAGAGAGAGAGAGAGAGAGGAGGAGGAGGACCAGGAGTGGAGGAGGTAGAACAAGCTAGCAAGAGAGGGGCGGGAGGGAGCTCAGATGCAGGGAGACTGACTAAGGCCATCAGAGAGAGAAAACGAGAGCAGCATTCCCTTCCACACCCTCCGGCATGGATCTGTGTCGCCAAAGCCTGCGTGGAACCAGCAGGAATTTCTGGGAATACCTTGGATTTCTACCTTGAGTGGCACTTTTTTTTTTTCAGGATGCCCTCCGTGTCTCTGTCTCTGCCCTCGGCTCTGGCAGGGAGGGCCAGGACCTGGGTTTGCCTCTCCTGCATGTTTTGGGTAAGAAATCATGGGTAGGGATGTGTGCAGGTGTCAGGGTTAGGGTTAGGGTCAGAGCATGGGAAATGGTCAACAAGAAGAAGCATGAAGCTAGGAAGAGATGTAGCCAAACCTGCATTAGTCACATGTATGAAAGACCAGATGGCTTTCTTTCTGCGCCCAGCTTCCTCAAAGGACCTTCCATGGTGTTGTCAAGTGGGTGGTTATGTTTATGTGTGAAGCATAAAGAGGTGAGCAGTTCATGGTCAATGGTTTCTTTTCAAACAAGCACAGCAGCACCACTGGTACAGCTGACTCTTGTATGTTTTAGATCTGGATATTTGGCTGAAATTAGTGTTTTTTTGAAGGAAGTCTGGGCCAAAATTTGCAGGACTCCTCTACTATCATCCCTCATCTTTTGGTCACTAGAGGTCAAGTTCACATCTCTTTGTCACATCTGAGAGCGGGAAGATCTCTCGTTCAGGACTAATCTAGTTGACTGCTCTGTGGCGACTCGCATCGGCGTGTTCTTGCGTCGGGTCCACGCGGCCTCGGCACTGGAGCTATTTCTGGTTTCTCCTGTATAATTTAATCTGCTGCTGCTCGCTTCTCCTCCTATCTGGGACTGACTGAGTGTGTCAGGAACCGGGGGCTTTCCACGCAGCATCTCGGTTAAAAGGCAAGGAAAAAGTCAAGCACGCCAGTGCACCCCTGGACCCAAACCCTAACCCTAGGTGTGAAGATGTTAGTGGATCTGGAAGCATGTGAAGTTAAAGGCTTCTCTCTTTTGCAGAAGCCTAAATAGTCTTTTGTTTTTTAAGATTTTTGTGTTATAACCCTAAACCTAACCTTATCCCTGACCTGAAAACGTAAAGCACGCCAATGCACCCCTAGACCCCGAACCCTAACCCTAAGTGTGAAGATGTCTGGGGATCTGGAAGCATGTGAAGTTAGAGTCTTCTCTTTATCTTGCAGAAGCCTCAAGTGTCTTTTGTGCTTGAAGGTTTTTGGGTTTTAACCTTAACCCTAACCCCAGCCCTGTCCTGTCCTGAAAATGTAAAGCACGCCAACGCCCCCCTGGACCCCTAACCCTAACCCTGTCTGTGAAGATGTTTGTGGATCTGGAAGCATGTGAAGTTAAAGTCATCTTTTATTCTTGCAGACGCCAAAAAACATCTTTTGAGTTTGAGAAACCCTTCTTCCCATACATGTGAGATGCACAGTCTGCCTTTAAAGATGCTCTTCAGCCACTTAATCATATATTAGAGAGACAAACTGCAGGCTTTTGTATGTTAACATATTGCCACATCAAACATAACCTGCCTTTTAATGCTCCCCGCTGCAGCATGACACCATCTTTATTGGAGAAGTAGGTGGATTTATTGCTTTTTTTTGTTGTATAATGTATACACAGTGTGTAATGATCGCACCCAAGTGTTAAATGAGGCATCTGCCCTACTTTTCTGTAGCTCGCAGTGGAGGAGAGGGCCATTTAGATGCGAGGGGGAAAGAGGCAGGGAGGAGGAAGAGCTCCCACGCAGTTCATATGCAAAGCGAGACTTGTCCAGATGCGATCCAACATTATCGACAACAAAAAACGAGATGAGCGTCGAGGAGGAGGGGGAGCGATGTTTGCGAGGTGTGACGACAGCAGAAGGGAGGAAGACGAGTGTAGCGAGCAGAAGCTGAGTGACGTGCAAGAAGCGGGTTCTAAGAAAGCTCCTCAAATACATGCTATTAATAATGTATCGCCCCACACATAGAGAGAGAATATTAGATTTGACACGCTGACAGAAACAGCCACAAACGCAGGCTAGTTGCTACAGCGCCGGCCAAATACTTCTGTGAGCTCATTACTGCTCTACAATATGCTAAGCAGCACCGCTATGAATAACAACGACTGTTATTTGACACAGCGCCGGCGATCTGATTTTTTAACATATTCGCTGAGGAATTTCCTGCCGGTGTTTGCCCGACTGAGTCAGGACGCTTTATTAAGACCCGGGATTACGATCCCGGTGTTCTGCAGTGTCACAAGTTTGACTACAGAGCTCAGGTGTTTTCTGTAAGCCGCTCTCTGTTTTATCACTCTTAGCTGTAGCGAGCATGAAATATCGCGGGTAAATTAATTTTTTTAATGCTTTGATGACGCTTTCGCAACATTAGAGTACTTTGAAAAGGTCGCTTTGCTAGTTAAAGGGACAATCTGTCATTTTTAACCATGTAAATGATTTATATTTAGATATTTTACAGAGTCAAGCATTTGTAGGCCTTCTTACAACCCTGATGGCGAAAAAGTTGGGACACTTTCAAGTTGCAGGCATCAAATTCATTCAATTTATCATATTTTGAAAAGGTCATTTAGCTAGTTAAACGACCAATCTTTAATTTTTGGACTTAAATGTTACAGAGTTTGACTTAATGATGGAAATCAAGCGTAGGCTTTGTTACAATCATATCATATTATCATTATATCATGATATTATGATTATTATCATTATCATTATCATATATTATTATCATATTAAACATAGAATATATTGTCTTTGTACTGTTTTCAATTAAATACAGGTGACAAATCTACATTCTGTTTTTATTTACCTTCTACACAGAATCCCATCTTCTTTGGAATCAGGGTTCAGGTCATCAAACAAACATTTTTATGTTTTTGTTGTGGCTACTTTGTTGTTTCGATTTTGATTGAGTACCACCAGACATTGTGGGTTGCAGTGTTGCCAATACTTAAAGCGAGATGACATGATGATGAAGTTGCTTGACAGCCATGCCAACGTACTGTAACTTTTAACAGGGAGAGAAAGAAGGAAGTCACTTAAGGTAGCCTCATTTAGATCTCAAAATAGCCACAGTTAATTACATTAAAATTACAGTATTATCGTTTCAAAGTATGCAGCAAATTACCAACACTTTATGACCAGAATAGAGCTCAACCAGATTTTCAGATTTCTATTATTTTAATAACAGAAATGCACACTGAATGCTTTTTGTTCATGTTGGCGCGTCATGATTTCTTTGCTTTTTTGTGCTTCATGTGACACAACAACACAAACTCTGTGTCACTCTTTGTTACAGTCTCCTACGAGGCAGCTGGAACACTGTAAGCCCAGATGTATGGTAGATCCATCATGTCTTCAAGTTGTCTAACAGAGTCTCTTATTGACTGACCAGAATCCCCCGAGAGCTCTGAAAATCAATCAGACTTTGATTGGACCGTTACTGCCTGCCACGCCTCCGCGTGTGTCACCTCCGCGCCGGCGTGCGTCTGCATGTGTGTGGCCCGGCGTGTATCAGGAATGTCATTTCCCTCGGCTAGTAAGAGGACGTATCTGCTAGCTCTGCCTGTTGATTAGCTTGCGTTGAGTGAGGAGATTCTTGAGTAATGAATCTGTCTCGCCGTCTTTATGTCTCCATTCCCTGTAGTGTTAGAGCAGGGGCATCTTCTTTATTGGTTTATTTTGAAAGGACAAGGACTATATCTTCCTGTCAGATGAAGATTTTCAAGAAGCAGCAGGGCCTTTTGGGATTTTTTTTTGTTGACTCAAAGATTTCTATTTCTTCTTCTTGGTTAATTTCTATTATACTAAAACAAAACATTAGAAAACAGCCTCTTTTTTTAAGTAGAAATCCTAATTAATGGGCTATTTTTGAAGCACTGGCCGGTGTAAAGGGTCAAGTTCTCTCATGGGGCTTCATCAGCGACTGTCGTTTTTGAGGTTGTGACCTTCCACGGTCCATTGCTCTATTTTTATCCTGTTAACAGCATAGTTTGGGGGGGGAAATATACTAGAAAAAGTTTTTTTTTAACATGTAGTAATAATGGTGATGATATTTGTGGTTTTCATGATGACGTCCACCTCCAAATGACATGAAACTGCACTCAGACCTAGTTTTGGTTAACAGCCTCCGATGGGACCTCATGTGCTGTTCAGCTGCCACACAGGCTGACTGTCCGCAGCCAGAGATCCCTCGCTGGAGCTTTCTCCACGCTCTCCTTTTCCAACCGGAGCACTTGTGCGTGTGTGTGGTACTGTATCTTTGCGAGTCAGACTGTCCTCAGAGAGTGGAGCCGTCGCTGTGGCTAAACAATGCTCTGTGTATCTGTGACCAGGTGATTTATATGCGATGTGACCGCATGCCTCCCTCCAGGCCCCCGGGCCACTGCCAGCCGGACCGAGACCCAGCTACAGCACACTTCCCTAGGGCACAGTGCACTGCTCTGCCCCCGCATCTCATACCCTAGTCTGGATCTCTGCCCTGGAAGTTTAAGACATGCGGGCCGGGATGCTGTAGATCAGCCTGTAGATGATTGAAACATAAAGAAATCTTTATGTTGGAAGGTAGAGCTTGTCACTCAAGAAAAAAAGTATGAAGAAATAGTTGAAAAAGACCAATCATTTCAAACAGAGAAAAGAAAGCAAATCCTTACATTTAAATAGCTGGAACCAGCAAGATCTTTGGCATTTATAAAGTTTTCTTCTTAATCAATTAATTAACTAATCCAGTGGTCCCAACTTGTGGGTTGGCAAGGTGGGTTTTTTTGTCCAACCAAGTGTCTAAAACCCAAAGATATTTAGTCAACTATCATAGAAGACAAAGAAAACCAGCAAATATTTACATTTAAAAAATTTTTTGCCCCTTTTTAAACTAAATACTTGCCAGTACATTTCTATTTCAATGCATTTATCAAGTCACTGCTTCGGCTTCAATGTTGTTGCGACATATTCTAGGGTGTTTCTGTTATTTTATCTTCGACAAGATCTTCCTGCATCGTGTCATGTTATATTAAATCAGCAGTATGAACAGGATGCTGCACCTTCAACTTGAGACAGCGCACACCTGCACACATAAAGTTCAGGCATGTGCATTAACATGTAACACGAGGGAACGCAGGAATGCTTACAATCTACCTTTCAAAAGCTACGTCCTCGTCCTTGTCCTGTACTTGCTCTCCGTGTTCTTTCTCCCTGAGATGGACTCAAAGCGAGGAGAGCTCATTAGCAAACCCGGCATTCTAAGTTCATTAGCAGCCGGCTAATGATCATAAGCGGCCTAGACTTCATGATCACAGCTCATTGATCTTTGTGCCTCTCTGTCTGCACCTGGTATTGATCATATCGCACGCTCGCGCAAACAGTATCACAGCTGCACCGTTGTGTACACACACGAATGTACTGTATGTGTGGTGTTATTTGATGCATCCATATAACTTCACATCGAAGCAGGGAGGTAGTCATAGATACACAGTTTCTCCGCTTCAAGGAGGGATCTACTACAATCTGGCATCCGGCCCACAGTGTCAGTCCGCTGGGATCGGCTGTGCTCGGCACCATAAATAAAACATCCTCAACTCATATCTATAGTCTTGTACACTTATCCATACTCCCATGAAGTATAGATGTAGACAGGGAAAGAAATGCGTCGTATCAACGCCTTTAGGAGATTCCCTGGCGAGCAAACATGTCAATATCCACCAAAGATAGACCCCCTGGTTGTGTCTTTTGTTGTTTTGCACCAGTTTACTCTCACTATTTTAAAGAAAGCTTCTATGGATTATGCAGTGACAGCCTGCTCGATATGCTTTCAATGATTATGGGTACTTCTGTGCTGCCAATCACTGATGAACCCATAATCACAGTGGAAAAGGACCCTCGGGGGCTATAACCAGAATAACGACTATCCTGATAAGAGATTCCACTCTCCCTTCTGTTATGTTCAAAGATGGAGGGTCCTGGGACGACACCTCAATTTTAAGGGTCCTCAACATGAAGAATTTTAGGAGCCCTTGGTGTTTGTGCTGAGCTGGTGGAAGCTGGCAGTGCAGTTTCATCCAATCCGTCTTGCAGTCTGATCTTAGCCGCGCTGCTAATTCGAGCCGTTTGATATGCCATCTGTGTGTTGAGATCGCACATTCAGAGGGAGTTCAAGAGCGGAGGCTGCCAATGAGAGCAGGGCGTACAGTGGGATGACGCAGAGTCTGAAAAAGTTTCATGAAAATGTGGAGGAAGTCTGATGTGGACACCAAATCATCTGATGACTAAACTTGAATCCTGTGGTTAAAGGCACTTTAATATGCCAGAATAACCCTGATGATGTCATAGTGACGCCATCAAGCTTGTCTCAACTTTACCTCGAAAGGCAGCTGGATTCAAGATCACGCGATCTTTAAAAAATCCATCTTGCAAGACTTTAAACATAAGGGAAGGCGATTCTGGAGAAAGATAGTTGACCCAGGTCATCAAATACCGACGCTTTGGGTTAGAATTGTGGGCCAAATACCGACCCAAAGTGATATTTGACAACCTGGGAATGAGACTCAACAATCATTCTCGAGAGTCGCTGTCTCTACCTTTATGTGCTTGTGGCCGAACACACAGATGTTGAACCGGCACCTCAAGATGTTAGCATAGATGCTGCAAAGAATGACATTGAAGGCTTTTCTTGATGGAGAGATGTTTTCGGTCTTTTCGAGTTTGATTTACCAATTGGCTCCTCTGGTGGTATTGCTCTTCTGTTGATCTGACTGGTTGAAGTTAGCCTGCTATAGATGGTGATAGACAGATGGTTGATCCAATCACCTTCCAAGTATGTTTGGAGAGTGCCTGCCCGAAACGACTGAATAGGTCAATAGCTAATGACTCGTTGGAGAGTACCAGCAATAAGCATACTGGACCTTTGCCGTCCCAGACTTTCATTGTTTGGTGAATAACGTTCTGAAACCGTCACAGTTTGGTCAGGTTTAGGAAGAGATACATTAGTTACAGACATAAATTAAGTACATTTTGTAAGTTTAAAGTAAGTTTTCACATGGGACATGAGCAGGGACCTCCTGGGCGACAGTGTTGGTTTGTTTGACCCAACCGTCCACCCCAACCTGGCCCATATGCTTAATTTATCACTCCTTATACTACCTGACTTCCTCCTTTGCTCCCGTCATCATAACTAAGACAACAAGGGGTCGCGACCTGACAATAAACGTATACGAAGACACTCATTTCAAGAGGCCTGTCTTGTCTTTTTGTGTATGTGTGCACGATATGACTTGACGTGAAGTGTGATACCCCTGATCGTAGGTCTTTGTTCCTTGACCCTGAAAGCAGTTGGTCCATCACTGTCTCGCAGTTTTTATGTATTTATGAAAACTGCTTTCTAGAAGAGGAGAGTGTATGAAACACGCTCACACACGTATACACATATTACAAACATCATCCTGGTTCTCATTTTCCTTCTTTTTTGTGTTTCTCATTCTCGTTCTCTGTCTCACAAAGGCGCCCATTGTTCATGACAGAATTTCAATTTGGTGGAAATTGAAAGCAGGTGTGGTTCTGCTTTTTCATCTCGGGGTGGTGGGAGGGAGCGCAGGGCTTCTCTCTCTCCCCGGCCTCTTAGTTTCTGTGGGGCCTGTTCCTCACGCTCCACTTCATTGAGTCATGTCATCCTCGCTTTTTTGGCTGGTTTTGGCGCTCTTTGTCTTTGTCTATTTTTTGTCCGGGGTGACTCATTCGCTCCTTCTGTTCACCTCATCCATCAGCCAGGTAGTCGGTCATACAGACAAGCGTTCACCTCACTCACTCACTTCACTTCTCACGTAGTATATCTTACGGTGGACAGCCTTTATAGGAGAGACGGAGTATTTACTGCAGCCTCTAGGACTCATATTCTGTCACTTTCATCTCCAAGACGTCTTTTCAGGAGAAATAAAAAGCTCAGGTGGATTTTTACGTGATTTTGAAAAGTTTTTTATAAAAGAGGACCACATTTTGTTTGGCCCGGAGAAGAACATGTTCTAAATATTACACAGAAAACCCAAGTTAAAGTGAAGAAATGTCTCTAAAGGGCTGTTTGTTTGCCACTTTTGTTCCCTGGAGACAGTTATTTCACATTAGAGGACACTCTGACTGAGCGGTTAATGAACTCCAGGGTTTGTGTCAACTTACATCATTATGCAAGACGATACCGTACATCTTTATTCCAGCATGGCCCTCTTTGGGTTTTTAAAACCATTCTTCCAATTCATGCAGAAAGACTTTCCTCTGACTGAGCTATAAATGGAAACACATGTGGAATTTTACATTAGAGGAGCCGTGTTGGCCGTGCATATGGCCAGTTTGCGTTGATGTATGTGTCTCTGAGTGAGTGTGAGTGTGGTTTTGAGTGGCTTAGTCCCAGATGTGGCAGCTCAGAATGCACCTGGCATAAACAGGAAGTCAAGACTACAAACATTTACCCTCGTATCGAGACTCCACTCACTTGACAGGATCGGTATGGTGAATATTTGTATGTGTGTGGCTTTTAGAGTTGATGGGTCTGAAACGTATTAGAGATGAGAGAGGATAAACATGAGATATGCCCAGCTGTGGTGATCAGAGCAGATTTCTGTCATTAGAGAAGTTGTGTTGATCTCCATCTTGAAAAGGTGGGGTTGTTTTCAGGTTGACCTCGTTCATGAGAAGCTGTGTTCTCACAACTTTAACATATGTATAGTACTTCTCATGTCGGGGTCTAACCACGAATTCACGAGTTCCCGTAGAAAGCAGTAACAAAGCAACAAAAACACAACTCCAAATAAATACTAATGTGGCTCTGTATTAACTCACGGCTCAGTAGTTCACAAGTTTGCTGCGAGCTAGCCAAAATATTGATAATAGCCACTTCTAAGTCATTGAGATTAGGATGTTTTTAGGATAGTTAGCTGCTAGCAAGCCAAAAATATTGATTATACCCTATTTTAAGTCATCAAGCTAGTTAGACGCTAGCCAGCCACTGAGGCTGCATGATACATTTTGGATAATATCCCGCCAAATATTACCAAAAATTGCAACTTACAGCTTTTTAAATTCTTGGGAATCACCAATTTTGTCTTTAAGGAGTTGTTTTTATGTTTGAAGTCTATGAAACAATAGATATTTACTTGATTTCTGGCGCGTGTCGAAGTGACCACCATGGGAGTAAAAATACTAATCTTTTATACGTCTCAAGTTGTGCATTCATGACTGAACACACGCATGTTTTGTGATTGCTTGTGTGTGACAGGAGTAATTTGTGTTCATGCGTCGTCCCTGTGCAGAGTGAAAGAGCAGTGCCTCTGAGAGAGTCGTCCCACCCTCCCTCGCTTCCTTTCACTTCCCCCCTGCTCCCACATCTTGGCTCTAAGTGGGGTCGCGGTCGAGGTAGCGTAGTGATGCTTTTCATTAGCTAAGTGCAACTGGGGGAGAGGAGCACAGAGCTTTGATTTACTGGGCCTGCTGTCTATAAGCCTGGACACACACATACATACACACTCACAGAAACACCTCCTCGCCTCTTCCTCCATCCTTGGCTCTTAGGCCGCTCACTCTATCCCTTTATCCCCTTTTTTTCTCTCCATCTACATCCATTTTCCTTCCCCTCTCTTTCTGACTTTCCCTTTCTGTCTCTCTACATAACTCTCCTTTCCATTTTCTCTCTCAGGACTCTCCTGGGAGTCTCCTTCTAACACGACACAGAGGACAGGGCTTGGGATTTTTCAGTTTTCAGTGTTGAGCTTGTCTTTTCGGATGGCTGATGGTCTTTTTTAGGAGTCGGAAATATAGCTTTCAGTGAAGATCCACACCCTTAAAAGTCACTCAGAGATTCCTTGATTGTGATTGCTGCCAGAGTGATAGACTGTTATTTCAAAAAACATCATCTTGGCTGAACGTTCATGAAGATTTCTGTGTGACAGCAGTTTGGTTTCATGTCTGAAGGCCTCTTGGTTTTCTTGATTTTGGCAACACCTTTGGTGATTCATGACCATGACCATTATTCCCACAATTACATTGGAGGTTGAAGCCTATCTGAAATGTGCTATATAAATAAGCTTGACTTGACTTGACTATGTGGTCTCTGGCTCACATATTAAAATCAATGAAGATACTCAATACAATAGGGCTGGGTATCGTTATGATTTGCCTTTTTCTACTTAGAAAAGGGCAGCTGAAGTACAGGAGGGTTGCTAAAATAAGGTAAAGTTGAAGGAATCCATGACAGATTGTAAAACTTAGTAGACGAACCCCAAAAGTTGAGTTTTAACACACAAAAGATCAGGAATTGTAGCTGGCCCTGGTGTTTAAGACGGTGGTTTTTCCTGTAATAATCAAGCGTGTAGCCATACTCGCACACTGAAGTGTCTACTCCATCAAATTCACCGCACTCAACTTAACCACACCGCAAACTGTAAGTGTTGTAGCTGCTGCAGTAGAGGGCCAATCATATGTCACATTAAATCAAAGAACGTTTGCAGTGATCAACATTTTTTTCTCGATCTGGATACAAAAAGGATCGAAAGATTGGGAATTCGGTCGATATCTTTGAGGTCCAATTTGTACGAAAGACTATTTTTGAGTCTCATTCCCATCTCGTCAAATACTGGGGCTTTGGGATTGTAGGTCAGGTCGGCTGCCACCCCGAAGCATCCGTATTTTATTTTTAATAATTCTTTAACATGCTCATATTTCGATAAAGGTAGGCCTGATAGTTGGCAACAAAGATTACCAACACATGTAGAAAAAAGTTACAGATTACTTTTTCCTGGCTGTTTCTTCCTTGGCAAAACTTTTTTCTTGATACATCATGAAGTATGCTGTTTGGTACCAGATGATTCAATCTTTCATGGATGGTTGGAGGATCTGATGGCATTCATCAGTGAATTGGCTTTCTGAGCATGTGAGCTCATGAAACTGAGGGTCATTTCCATCATAGAGGGCCCAAACTGAGTAAGATCTTTGTTTTTTTCTTTTGTCATTACTCACCATTTAAGCTACTGAGGCCCTTTTCTCTCGTTCTCTGAAAAAAGTTGAGTCCCAGATGCTACATGGCAGCCGTCCAAGAACCATTTGCACTCCTGTTGTGGCGATACTCACTGTGGGCCTGTATGCCAAGGTGTGCATGAATGTGTGCGTGAGTGCAAACTTGTGGTTGTATGTTTTTTTTATTTTTTTTATCCTACCTCATCCATCATTGTCTGACAGGACACGTTGACCCCAGTTGCCGTGGCAGCCAGGTAACCATGGCTCCTGCCTGTGACACAGCTGGCTGCGTCTGATTGGTTTACCCGGCGGCTTTCTGCCAGGTCATCTTTAACATCAGGGCTGTAGAGTGGCACCAAGGTGCTTCAACCGCTATTTATAAACCCAGCCAGGCCCACACTGCAAAAGATGTCCGTCTTTGCCAGTCGTTTAGTCTCAGGATTTCTTACTTCACTGGCAGATGTTTCCACCTGTCTAAAGAAAAAACAACAACGTATTCATGGACTCTAAATTAGATGAGATGCATGAAAGAGTATCATCAGAACATGTATAGCCAGCAATATTTGGAGACAGGTCTAAATATGTGCTGTCCCAGGGTCCTTGGTTACCAGGGTCTAATGTTGCTTGGATCCTATGTTACTAGGGTCCAATGTACCCTGGGTTGTATGTTTCTAGGGTCCTATGTTCCCCAGTTTCCCATATGGGCTCTCCAAGGTTCATATGTCTGTGGGGTCCTATGTTCCCCGGTTCTACGTACAGTATAGAGTCATATGTTCCCAGGTCCCCTCAAAACAGAGCACCCTAGGACCTTGGGAGCAAATGTATTCAGAACTGGCGAACATAGGACGCTAGGACAGCTCATATGTAGAACTGGGGAGTGTATGACCCTGGGAATACAGGGCCTTGGGATAATAAGACCCTGGGAGAGCACACATGTACCTGGAGAAGTTGGGAACATAGGACCCTGGAGAGCACATATGTAGAATTGAGGATTATAAAACCCTGGGAACATGGGATTGAACCTGCATTAGGTAAATTGCTTTTTAACAGTGTCACTGGCAGAGGAAGGGAAAGGAAGGACATTTTAAAACGTAATTTTCCATATGATACCGCTTTGTTTGCTTTCGTCTTGCATTGTCCCGTTTCGTTCGCCCGTCTCTGCAGTCCTCCGATAATCATGATGGATATCGGTCAGCTCAGATTACATCCCTTCACTTTAATGAAACTGTCCGTGCTGTCTGTCTGTTTAAACCTGAGCTGCGGTTCAATATATCAACCAACTCATGAAAGGAAAACTGCCATTAAAGAGATGGATGGCTGGGGTGGCTGTTAATTAAGCTTTTTCACAGGAATTATCAGCATGCGTGTAGCATATTGTTTGTTTGTAGCTACCTGTTGTAACATGCTGTGTCTGACTGTGCGCAGCCAAGGTCAGCCATGATTCCTCTCCGGAGCTTATAGCGAGTGTGTCACAGTGTGACAAAAGCCATTAAGATTTAGGGAGATAGGGGAGCGAAAACGCTGAGAAATACACTTTTCTAAAAGCTTTGAGCCAAATTGACTGCGGCACATGGAGAGAGAGAAAGAAAAAAAAAAAAGCCAGGGAGCTTCAGAAGGCAACCAGAAAATGAGCTCAAAGACAACGATGGAAAGGATTACACAACTTTCACACCTGGGGTCCTTTGTAGTTGGAGTAGTTCTGGTTGTAGCAGCAGTGGTAGGAGTGATTAAAATTAGTTGTGGTTGTACAGGCACAAGTTGTAGGAATTGTATAGTAGTCTTGTGCTCTCAGTGAAGTTGGACTGCATATGTTTTTTTTTACCATTTACCATCAGATGTCATTGGAATTTGATGCACGCGTTGATCCAACTTTCTGTCCGAAGGTTTCATTGAAACATCTCTGAAAACTACCTGCGTATGTTCACTTATATGTGCAGCCAAGAAAGCTTTCAGCCTTAGTATGCAACATGAGTGTATAATGGCTACAATTCACGGCAATTTGTTGTTGCTGAACGCCAACAAATTAGCCGTCACTTTATTTTGATTTAAAAGAAAACCCATTTAGTTGCCTAACCCAACACTAGATAAGAAATTAAATGAGACCATAGGTAAAGGATTTTGACTGGTGTCTGGGGTTTTAAGTGGTTGTAATTGTTGAGGATTGGATCTCGGGTTGACTCACCTACACAGAGCTATATGAAAACAAGGCATTAGCCTGAGTGTGTGACAGTGAGCGCTGCACAATGTTTACGTAGCTGGAGGAAAATTGCCTCGTCGACAATGAGGTTTGATTTATTTCACTTCAGCTTGTAAAAGTGGATCTTAACGACATGATTATTTTATTTGGGAGGCGATGCAGCATTTACGAGCATTCCTCCATTTTATTTTTGCTGAAATATGACGCTAAATTGGAAACCCCTCTCAGACTCTCACATGATTGGTTGAATTAGCGTTAATTATTCCTGGAGGGTGCTTTCAAGGTGATAGTTGGACCGAGGTGTCTGTAAAAATAGCGTTTTCAATAAAGGCCGCTAAGATTTACGGTCCGGCGGAGCCCAACCCAGACCAGCCCAGCTGCACAAATACACAGAGGAAATGACATCATCATTATGACTCACTGAGGAGGTTGTTGGTGGGAAAAGGAGAGCTCAGCAGAGGGGAGGGGAGGGGAGGGAGATCCAGGAGGGTGAGCTGTCTGTCCTCTCGTTTTTATGTAAAAATTTGACCTTCAGATTGGGAAAATAGCATCAGACGAACCCAAACAACTAATAAAAGTTGAATAAATCACATTTTAAGGACGTCTGAAGGAAAATGCAACTTTATGACTCTGCTCTCAAGCGTTCAGCGCATTCAGGTTGAGCTGCTTTAGATTTAATGCACCTTCAAAGGCAATCCTGGTGACCCAGTTACAGTATTCTTGGCTTTATTTTGAACGCTCCAGGTTAAACAAATCAAATCAACGCTGAGTAATGCGCAGCTGTTCGGAGGGAACGTCACACTTTAACGAAAAGGTTGGAAATGTCACCACATGTCAGGAACAAGTGAGATAAGTCGTGGAATCGGATTTTTTAAGGGGGATCCTCCTTGTTGCTGTCTTGCCAATGAGCAGCATGCACACGTCACCTGCAACCCCACCTTCATCATCATCATCATCATCATCATCATCTGTTTTCGATATCTTTGCTTCGAGGAAGGCAAAAATCGTGTTCTCCTGCGTCACCGCTCTGCTCAGGTTTTGGTGCAGTTTTTCTAGAGCTGTTGTGTCCTCAGGCTGCACACACAGTACAGTATGAACACACACACACACACACACACACACACACACACACACACACACACACACACACACACAGGCGTACATCATTCCTGGAGTTTTTGAGGTTGTTGGGTGCTGTGAGGCTTCTTTTTGCTCCCCCCTCCTCCTCCTCCTCCTCTCTCTCTCCTCTTCATCATTAATTAGTCATTTAATTAGAGAACTTCAAAGTGAAAACATCCCCTGCTGGTGGGCGGACTATGTCAGTGTTTGTGTGTGTGTGTGTGTGTGTGTGTGTGCATGCAACATTGTGACACAAAATATGTTAGTTATAAAAGTGTGTGAAAGGTCTCTACATAAACAACATAAACAACAGTAACGCTGTATAAGACGGTCCTTGTAATAAGCATTAGTTAATATGTATGAGGGCCGTCAATGTTATTATAAACAATTATAAGAACTCATAAGGTTTTTATTAACGCTCTTAAACATCTATTAGCTGTTAACAAGTTTCTTATGTGCTTATTTTCTTATAATCTAATAATAAATGTGTTTATAATGCTGTTATTAACACATATACAGTCTCAGTACTGTTAATAAGCATCTTATAAGGCTTTATTTACTATTACCTAATGCTTATTACAAGAATCTTAGTATAAAGCATCACTAAAGCATATTTAAGGGGGAAAAATTTATGACATAATAATGTCACGTGTTTATATGCCGCCGTATGTGCCATATTTTCATTTTTTGGCTTACATTTACCTCAAAAATATTGCTTTAGATGGTTTAAACATGGCTGCCATGAATGATTATACATTAAAGTTTGTTTTGTCAAACAATAGTCCAAAAATCAAAGTGTTTAAATACGGAGAAAAGCTGAAGGGAACCAATGACTATTTGGTAATTTGCTTAATAAATGACATCATCATCATCAGTATTTTACCTTAGAGAGATTGTTTTACTCTTATAAGTAACAATAGAACAAAGTACTAAATGAGTACAACCTGTTTTCTAACCCAAATCTTGAATCCTGAAGCGAAAAGAAAGAAAAACATCCAATATAACAAAGACACAAGTGAAACCAAATGCCATCAAAGCCCATCAAAGAAATCAAACCCCCATGTGCACCCATAGAAGAATATATCATGGCCGAATACCAAATGTGTTTCTGTTGGCATCGATTCAACCGACCTGCTCCTGATCTCTCTCTTCCTTCCTCTTCTCTCCTCAGCCCGACGAGCTGGAGGGCGTCCACACACACAGCTTCAAGCTGAAGCCATTCAAGAAGGCCAAGAGTTGTGATATATGCAAGCAGGCCATCACCAAGGAGGGCCTCATCTGCAAAGGTGAGTGTCGGGGAAGTTCGATCCCCCGCTGGGAGTTCAACTTTGAGTCTGAGCAGGCGAGAGATTAGAGCGAGTGATTTGTCACCAGGCAGCGTCCGGGTGAAAATTCCTGGAGTGGATGTGAGAGCGATTCATTCACGAATATGTTCACCTGGTTCCAGTTCAAGATGGCTGACAGGGCTGGACTCTGTCCCAGCATGCATTGGGGAATTAAGAAGTAATAACAGTTTTGAATTTACGACGTCTATCTATTATGTTGACGAGATATTTACTGAAGTTAGCACGCTAACCACCTAGCCCTGGCTCGTCCCAGCTCAACGCTCCTGTGCTAAAGGTTTACGCACCAACACTCCCTCAGTGCCCCAAGCTCACCGTCTGGACCGCTAGCTGCACGGCTAACTAAGCTAACTGAGCTAACTAGCTGACTTTTTTTTTTTAGTATGAATTTAACACACAGCCAGTTCATATTGCACCTTAAATAAATAAATAAAACAGATTGTCAAAGGGCTGTTTTATGCTACAAAACATAGATTATATAATAACAACAGGTGCACACACTGAAAATATAAGTATTTATTTTTTTGCCACATGTGCTGTTTTGCCACATTTTGCATAAACTGCTAGCTAGGTGAAACACAGAGTGTTTGACGCAGCTGTTATTGCTGCTAGAAACAGAAAGATGCATCACTTCATGTCAGAAGATAACGATATCGAGTATTTAAATCAGCAAATGTTGGTTAAATCACTGTTTGCAGCACAATCTACCCAAAACTACACACTTCTTCCTTTCAAATTCCCACTCTGTCTCCATCTGTGCATCCCTCTCCTTTGTTTAGTTTGACCATCTCTGTTTGAACTGCTCTGTGCATACAGTACGAACTGTATCTCTGCACATGTCTGCTGTTTCAGCTTTGATTTCCCCTCCCCTCTTCCTCCCTCCCTCCCTTTAAGCCTCCCCGTCTTCCTCCACAACCCAGTCACATGTTTTTCGATTCTAATTTTAGAAGAACTAAAGGTTTTATTGTAACTCAGAGAAAAGTCCAGGGGAAATTAACATTAGAGGACTCCCGGGCTGCCTCACATTTTCCTTTCTTGTCTCCCTCCCTCCGTCTCTCTCGTACTCACTTCCACTCCCTCTCTCTCCTTTCTGAACTACAAACACGGCGTCTTTTAGCAAGAAGCCGAGTTGACAAACACTCAGAAGCCCCGGCTGCAGGAGAGAGCGGGCCTGTATGGGGCTTTGGCTGAGGATTTGCTGTTAAAATTAGCATGGCTGCTGCTGCTGCTGCTGCTGCATTAGCCTAGATAAGAGGGGAAAAAAGGGAAAGAGGGGTGAGGGGTGGGGGGGTAGAGCGAGGCAGAATAAAGAGAGAGAAATTGGGGTATGGGGGGATTGGGAGATAGACGTGGAAAACAAAGGAAAGAGAGTGCAAAGGCGAGCACAGGAGAATTACTTTCCCTTTCATCCCTCTTTTGTTCATTCATCCTCCATGTTAAAATACAGTAGACCGCAATAAGCTTTCCTCGCCGAGCGCGTAAAGCTTAAAGTCATCCAGCTAAAAGCCCCGAAACTGCCTCCTGGAGTCTTACAGCCGCTTTAATCAGCGAGAAGTATCTTTTTGCGCGATTAAATGCGAGCCTCTTCCCCTCGCAGGCAAAACAAACGGACGCACGTTCATCTGAGCATCCTCCCTGCCCTTTCACTGTTACCAGGAAGTGTTGCTAGGCGCCCGAGTAAAAAGGCCACGTTGCCAGAGGGCTCGCGGCCAAGAGATAAGATGTGACAATAGGGGCGGTGTGCAGATGTGCGCAGATGTTGAGGACTTACATGCCCCAAATAACTGAGATTGCATTGTTACCTGCTGATTTACTGTTTCACCCCCTTAAAGGAACAGTTCACCCAAAAATGAAGATTCAGTCATTATCCGGTCGACCTCATGCCGATGGAAAGTCAGGAGAACAAACTGATGTGTCACTTCAGCTTCGATCAGCACATTGTGTTCAGAGCGGCGTTCGCTTCCCCGTAAGAGACCAAAAAAAAGTCAGATATATTCCTGCGTGCATCACGTCTCTAGTTTATCTACTTGGTCTGTGCATGTTTTCCTTTGTTCTTCCCTGAGATGAAGCAGCGTGAGGGTAGACTCGTGCCTCCCGTGGATACGCGGGGACTCATTAAGAGTGTATAAAACCACATGATGATAATGATTCCCTCCGGTGCCTGCATGGATCAGCTCCAGGTTTCCACGATGTATCGCAGAGGAAACTCGTAATGAAACATCTGCACTTATTTGCACAAGCAGAGAGGAACCAAGGAAGACGACTGCACTTTTGACTTTTTAAGAATTTAGAAATATACTCTGGAAACCTGAATTCATCGAGTATATGCACGGATATCGTCACATGACCTCAGGATGGCAACTATGGCTGCAACCAGGATTAATTTCATTGTTGGTTCATCGTTGATTATTTTCTCCGACTTATCAAATACTTGTTTGGGCTATAAAATGTCAGAAAATTGTTAAAAATGTGTTTCCCAAAACCCAAGATGACGTCCTCAAATGTCTTGTTCTGTCCACAACCCAAATATATTCAGTTTACTGTCATAGAGGAGGAAAGAAACCAGAAAATATTCACATTTAAGAAGCTGGAATCAGAGAATTTTGACTTTGGCAATTAATTCAAAAGCTGATCGAAAACTGGTGATTGGACGAAAAATGACTTTTACTTTGAAAGTCAAGAAGGAACTCTTCACCACATGTTTTAAGCTCCACACCTGCCAGAGTTACATTACCACACTAGCTTGGACAGCTGCCTCTCTAATAGGACGGACAAACATCCACTTAACGCTAACCATCTCCAAATAATCACCAATCAGCGCTTCACACACACAAAACTACCAACTAATCCATTTATCACCATCATACCGGTTCACCTTAATCAACCGAAGACTGTTTTCCCAACAGTCTGCTGCTCCGTCAGACCACCCAGGACATTCACACACCCTCGCCGCCGTCATCACTTCACACTCGCACCACCTGGGGACCACCTAGTTTGACAGCGAGACAGCAGGTGTGTGGGGGTCAAGGGTCGTACCTGCCCAGACGTCAAAACATGGCCCGCTTCATGCCTGGAGGTCGACCTGCTCCGACTCTGTCTGCTTCTAATGATGACATAAATAATTAACTCAACTAATTCATATTTAAAAACCTCTTTTAGGGAGCTTCCAATCACAGTTTGGGCTCATTTTAACTGCTTCATTCAGCTTGTTATTTCAAGGTTTAACCATTTTAACACCTCTGTCTTTTAAGCACTTTAATCAAAATGTGAAATACAAGCAAATTAATGGATGGGTGTTTGGATGTTTGCTCCATGTGGCCACTTGGGGGCAGCACCACAGCACGTTAGCATCAGGATGAGAGCTGACCTTGTTGCAGTTTTCCTCTCGGTGCATTCAGCAGCGTCATCATAGAGAATTATGTCCATACTTCAACTATTTTGAAAGAAACATCAAATATCCTTTATTTATCTGACAAAATAGATACTCATGCATTGATCTCAAGTGTGCAGAAGTGTGTATTTCTACTGTTCAGTGACATTTTTTAACAGCTGTCTGCTCTTTAAAGGAAACATTACTTACATAACTTTGTCTCTGTTCTTTCAGCGTGCAAGCTGTCCTGCCATAAAAAATGTGAAGTGAAGGTAAGACACTGAACATCTTTTACTCCTCATAGGTATATTAAAAAAAGATAAAGGTGAGGAATACAATAAGGTAGCATCTACATAATAACCATCATTAATAAATGGCACATTTATAGTTAATTACACTTTCGTTAACAGTCAAATGTTTTTATAAACCATTTATTATTATTATTTATTGTAAAGTTGCAACTGATGTTTATAATACTTTGTAAATGTTTAATCTTTTCACAGTATTTGGATGACCAATAAAAAGTTCCAACCTTTATGATTGCTTTATAAATGGTTTATAAACCATATCATATAAATGTTACGATAAGATTACCATTTATGAACGATAGTTATTATTCTTTATTATATGTTATATATATGTTATAAAATAAGCACAGCAGAAATGTCAGATATGTTGGACCATCGTGTTTAACTACTTATATTTAATTGTTACGGTTACAACAACACAAATAAACAACTTTGTTTCTTCCTGGAGGTAACTGCTGTCGTTACTGCAACGTCACGGCGACTCGGCCTGTAAAATCTACATTTCTTTCACTGTAATTTCACCCGTAAGAAACACGATAACATAATATACAACTGTTTGGTTCCTGGGCTTCATCCAGTTTCTGTATTAAAACATCCAAAAGCTAAAATCTTATCACATTTGGGTTTCGTGGTCTAATTTGTGTCAGCGTAGGTGTCCTTGCCGTGGAAAAGGTTTGAGAACTACTGGCAGAGATACAGTCAATGTGGAGTCAATGAGGGGTGGCCACCCAGCTGTGGGCCTCAGAAACCACAGAGTTGGCTGAGACTCAGGTCATTACAGCAGGCGGTGTTGTGTAAAAGTATGGCTGTCGGTACAAAGGATCGCTTGAACCTCTCCTTCTAACACCTTGGTAAGATGAGACGGTTTCTGTGGGCGCTTCTTAGGCCGTTCATCTCGTCATGTAGGGGATGACGTGGGTACACCAGCATGTTCCTGGTTTTTGAGCTCATATTGAAATGAAATGAAAAAGAGAAACATTCATATGTGATCCCAGATGTTAAGCTAAGACTGTTTAGTTTCAGAGTAATGTGTGTCATAGATTTTTAAACCCCGAGGCCTTCAAACTCATGGTTTTATCACTCAAAAAACATCTTTTCCGGAACAGATGGGTCCCTCCTGGGTCATACGTAACCTGAAACACCAGTTTAACAGGTGCATCGCTCATCTTAAAGTAGATTTGGTTGAACCTCTTCATGAACAAATTGCTAAACAATCTCACATTTGCAAAAAAAAATAGGAACAGGAAGTCACATCCTGAGCTGCAGGATGTTTATATCCTGAAATATCCCTGAAAACTGTTGAGGAAGTAAAACCATGTGGTGCTTCGTCACATATTCCACAGTCACACTCGCTGCATTCGATCCCGATCTGCAAGTGGAAACGGGAAGAGCTCATGGTGAGAGTAAATGAAAAGGAAGGAAGGGAGGAATGAATGACGGAGAGAAGGCAGGGAAAGGGCGGAGGGGGGAAGAGCGTAACAAGGCTATTCTTAGTGGTTTTAGTTGTGACTGCCGGGGAGAAAACGTTGAAACGTCTGCCCTGACTCTTACCTCCTCTCCCAGAAACCATCGCTCTACCCGGGAACAAAAAGCTGCGTGTTCCCAAAAACATCCAAGGAAAAATCTCCCAAATACCTCTAAAAACCAGGCAAAGCCATTTGTGGCGGCAGTCGGGGGAATAATCGGGGATCGCCGGAGTCGTGAGTCATTGACGGACGTTGGAGAGGAAATGTGAGGAGGGAGGAGGAGTGAGAGGTGTCAATGTGTGGGAATTTGGTTAGAAATGAAAGCTTTGGCACAAATTTAACGTGCTAACGTGCTAATCCCTTAATTGTTTTAACATTCACGTTGGCTCTATCCAGTGAAACGACCCTCGTGTAAACACAATCAGGTACACAATGCGGCAGCGCCTGTTGTTCGAGGCCGTAAAAGTCGAGTCTTTGTGCAAACGCTCGTGTGGATCCAGGCGGACGGCGATGCTTTCTTCAGCTGACACGCCGCTGACCTTGAACAGTAAATTTGTCATGGGGCACAGTGAGGTCGTCGCCAGCGGTTTGCAGCTCGCCAGACGTGAAGATTACAGCCGCGCTGCGTTGATTTCATTTAATGTGTTTGTTATTTCAAGCCGCCGCAACTTCCCTGTTTCGACGGGACATTAAAAGACAGTTGTTTGGATGTTTTAATGGTTTGTTTAATGTGTGTTTTTATGGCGTTTTAATGGGGCCGACTGATTTTAACGACGGCGATGAAGGTAAATGTTTTTAACATATGATGGGAGACAATATACATGACATTTATTTATACTACAGTACGCTATAATGGATTAAATGTGTTTATAATCTTGATTGAAAGTGATTCCTGAGGTCACTGATGTGATAATTACTGGATGATTTAGATGGTTTGAAATTGAAATAGTTGTTAATAATCATACATAGATTTACTGCCTGTTACGATCATCAAGACCATATGTAGGCTACTACTGAACGCACTGAGGTCATGAGTTGTCTCTGAGAATGTGGGGAGCTAGTAACACATGCATTTTTAAAGGCTGATGCTAATTTTTCTTCGGGATTTTGTATTTGTTCCCAGTGATATTCATACAAATGTGGTAAGGCTTCTGAAGTTGTACCAGCAAGGTAGCATTAGCTCTTCTTCTTTTTATCCTGCAGCTTCAGATGCGACATGAAGAGCGTTAACGTTCGTTGATGAATTGAGGAAATTAAGGGAGATGAATTGATTCGTAGAACACTTTCTCAAGAACAAACCTTTTAGTCTTTGGGGCTCAAGTCCAAGTCCTTCTTAATTTTGTCACGTAAAGTCTAAAGTCCAACTCCACACTCTGGTATTTGGACTCCTCGCTATGGCTGTGGGTGCAATTTAAACTTACCAACCATCTGTAACAACACTGACATCAGGGGAGAAGCTTGAGTTTGAGATCTGCTATCATACTTTACATAAATGGCTCCTTTGTTTTTGGAATAAAGGAGCATTAAGGGGCGTTTGTTGACTTCTGTTGGCGACCAGAGAAATTGCAACGACCTGAAGAGGTCTCCGGCATCTCAAGGTGGATGTGCTGTAATCAACATCAAGAAAAATCTAGTTTGTTCAACCCTCTAACATACTGTAAGAATACAGCTACTTTCTCATCTGCTTAATGACTCTCAAATGATCTTGTTGTCAGTGGAACGACCACTGACATGTTTCCCTCTCTTGGTAAACTTCCTCATGCGGTTCTATCATTAAATTCAAAAGCTTATGAAAATGTCTGTGCAACATCAAAAAGACAGATGTGACTAATATGCTTTAATGAAGAATCGTCTCTGGCTACTTCTTCATTTTTCTGTTTTCCCTTCCGCTCCGACCGCAGCCATCCCTGTGTGGACGTCTGGTTCTGGAGCCCCGAGGCTCGGCGACCGACACGTTTTCTATAGACTCAGTGACTTCAGCGCAGTTGTTATGGTTTGTCTATAGCGAGGTGGCGGCCGGTCGAGACAGGAGTGTTGTGGCTGGGATACTCCCCGAAATCTGGCCGGACACCCAGGTTGAGGGTTTGGAGACAGAGGCTCTCTGTTAGACAGGAGTCTGGTGAGTGACTCTGAAGCTGTGGCTTCTCTGGCGTGATTTTGAAAGTGAAGTTTTGCTGGGAAATTTCGATGTCATAAATCATTCGAGCGAGATTCATTCATGAAATGCTTCACATAAACGTAGATAATCATCACATCTGTGAATCTAACTCGAATCAAATCAGCAGAATAGGTTGAAGTTAAAGTTAAAGCAACCATCAGGCAAAAACACTTAATAAAAGTAAAATAAAATGTATAAAATAAAATACAATTTTATGAAGTCTCTCAAAGGCAGGAAGCCTTTTGATGGTGTTTAACAGGAGATGATCATGTTACACTCAAACATGCCCAGCAGTTTTAAACCTCCGTCTACTATCCCTCATTTTGACTGTATGAGAACATGTGGTTGGTTTTCAATCGCTCTGTAAGTGGTTTAAATCCTTAAGAATTTATTGTATGCTACTGAATTGTTGTTGTCGTTTCACTACTGCTGCCATACAGTAGTTGCAACAATGGCAGGTCAAGTCAACCACGGTATTAAAAAACCTGGGCGTGTGTCTGAGTAATACAACACAAAGACACAAATGAATAGAAACAAAGGAAACAAAACCATACAACTCAACTATTAGAAATATACGGAAGAGTATTAGGGACAGGGGTGAAATTTTTTTTTGTTAAAGTGCATAATGAAAAAAAAACCTTCCTCCTGTCATTATTTTTCTCACCCCTGGCCCTAATACTCTTCCGTAGAGATATGAATATAAATTAAAATGTTAATTGTAAATAATAGAACAGAAATAAACATACATCCGGCATATGATCAACCTTTAAAGGTGTTATGGCAGACATGGACACTAAACAACATTAGCATCCAAACTCAATCTTCTTTTGCTGCTTTTTCTTGTCAATGAAGAGAAGTTGGTGCATCTGCACACTTACAGTATCTCTCCTGAAACCACCCTGTTCATTTCTGTCACACAGATCTTCCTCAGAGCATCTTTCTCTAACCGTAAAGTTTACAAAGCGGCGTGCCACAAAAAACACAATCAACTTTTGGAGAAACGCAACCAGATGTCCTGCTGCTACTACTACAATACTTCTAATGGAAGTTTTAAATGTTTTCTTAAGCGTGCTGGTTGACATGACATGTTCGGCTCCAGGGTGAAACGGATACTGTCATATAGGCCAAAAAATACATATAAACATTCCATCAGAGGTCCATCGAGTTGCTCCGAGTTTGTATTATGTTGCTTGGTGCCTCAAACAAAACTGTGCTTCGAGGAGACTGTAGTGGACGAGAAGTACTTGTGAATGGAAAGAGACTCTCGGGAAGAGGTGTTGCTCCCAAGTAGGGAGCCAGAAACTGGGCGCCATCCAGGTGGAGTTCATGGACCAAACGATGATGCTCTCCAAGTGGTGTCCTCCCATACCGCCGAACAAATCTGCACTAACAACAACGTGCTAAAAGGCTTCAAAAAGCCAAAGGGAACTACAGAGTTTACTACTAATTTTATGCACATTTTTGACTAAATACATCATATTTTACGTTATACTGAATCATTTGATCCATCGTTATCATAAATGCATATTGATAAGAGCATCTTTAAATACTTCTCAGAAAGCCAGTCGACCTATTTAGCTTTAGATTAAGAAAAAATAATTGAAGCTGAAGCTTTTCGGGACCTTAGACGTTAAAAACATCCTGTATTTTACGAGAAACTTGCAACAGATTTCTGGAATCAGATCTTGGAAGTCTTTGCGAGGGGAAAATTGTTACCTGAACACACATCACAGCATTTTTATAAGGACCTCTGACTGTTAAATTTCATGCTTCTTACCTGCAGTTTATGTCCAGCACAGCAGTGCGTCTGGACCCAAACAGTATGTATGTGTCATCACTGTGGCAACTTGCCGATATTTCATGAATGTTTCCTACTGTTTCGTGGGTTAACTCCTTCAGGGTCACATGTAGATCAACACCGCCTGGGTTCCGTATTCGATTTGGCACCGGCGCAACAAAAATATGCAAACAGATCCACCCGACGGCGTACCGTCAGTGTGCTTGTGTGTCGACTCTGTTCTCTCTCACCCTCTCCGTGGAAACAAGCCCTCATTATTCCCTGTGATTTATCCCTGCCATGTCTTGGAGGAGCCTCCTGGAATGCCGCTGCAGTGGTTTGCGCCGTTTCGACGGGCCGGCGGGTTGGAAGACACAGGCGAGGTTTGGCAGGGAACGGCACAGGCCAGAGAGGAATGATGGGAAGAGGTTAGGCAAGAAGCTTCGAGTGTTCCTCGTGTAAACAACAATGGTGGAGGGTGCTCATTTTAGAAAATGCTGTTTACATGTTTGTGAAAGAAAAGAAAGTACAGTGCGGTCCAGCGTGACATGTCATATGTGTCGCCGCTGCAATTCTACCTCAGCCGCAAGACAAATTTGTTTGGGAAACTTGGAGTAACGGCTGTTATGCAAGATATATGCCAGTTAGAGTCATTTTGACATCGCAGTGCAGCTATTTCTGTTTTGTTTAGACTCGAGAGCTCAGATTAAATCACTGAAAACATCTACTGAGAGTAACTGAGCCGAGTCTAAGAGCTTAACTACTGCACTTGCAGAATATAGAGTAAAGTATATACATTTTGCAAACTGTTTGTTGACTTCCTGTCGATTTTACAGTAACATTACCTTCGCCTCCAACCTTAGTGATCACATGAGTTACTTCAGTTTTCACAGTTAGCTTTTTACATACTGTTTACATTATTTACTGTTCAAAAAGTGAAGTAACATCTTAACATAAGGATGAAAAAGCACTGTAATGTTGTTGCTCGAAAGAACTGGCAAAAATTTAAGTGACTGGCGTAGACTGTCTTGTGAAAGCGAGAAGTAAAGCTCTGACCCCATTGCTTATAAACTCGAGGGTGAATAAAACTTCATAAACAAACGTCCCTAAATAAACATCACTGCACGGGGCCCCCTGGTGGTTCGGAGGCCCATTGCAGTCACTTATAGTGAATAACCTTGTAGAAAGTGACCAAGCCCGAGTAAAGAAAACAAACTTCTAGTGTCTAGTCTGCAGCGGATACAAGGATGGGTCTGTTTTCAAGCAAATTCTTCACAGCAAGAATTTTGTTCTGTTCGTATAATAACAGTAAAGGTCAGCGGGCCAAGCCTGGACCATGTGGGGACATTTAATCCAGGTTCTTCTCTCAGTTTAGGGAACAATTCTGACTGCCACCACTCAGTCACTGCACTTTTCATCACTGTACATTGGCAAAGCGGATTCAAAAAAATCTCACGCCTTGTTTACTTATCGCTGCTGTTAGCCGGAGCCGAACAAAGTGCTCCTGTAATCAGGCTTTTTTCCACTTCCTGGAGTCGTACATGTTCACAGATCCTGGAGCAGAACAAGGGGTTGAAACAGGACGTCTAGGAAGTGAGTCACGGCTGCAGTCCAAGAATAAAATAACAGACGGGTACGAGACATTAGAGACCTTCAGTCTGTCAGGTAGAGAGCAGTGTGAAGATTAGTTTACCTCATTATTTACCTTAAAATTGGAACAAAAATCCCTAAAAATGTTGCTAAATGACCCTTAATGAATCTTTTGTTTAAACCTTTTTTGCAAGAGTGTCCCAAGAATATTATTTTAGTGTTTTAAGGAAAAATGTCCTGTGCTAATGCTTCTGTTAACGAGCAGGTTTTCCCCCAAAGAGTACTTCCTGGTCTTAATGTTTTGAAGCAGATTTGGCACTCCAGCCACATGCCGAATGTCTATTTTTAGAAGATCCAGTAGTTCTTCTGTCACACAAAAGAAAATCCAGGGGATATTATTGCTGTGAGGAGACTCCGACGGTCCCGTTTCATCTCCAGTGGCCCACAATCCCTTTCTGTCAGGCTGAGCTCACTCGCTGCTTACATAACACGAGCACTGATGTGCAAGAAACAGCTAAGCATTTTTAGAAGAAGGAAGGGAACCTCTCAGGGTCTGTACCTGTTACAGCATACTTTTACTGTTGTAGAGTGACTCTAAAACAGAACTGCTTGTCTCCGAGTCCATTCAGGCACATTCCAGCCCGACTCGAGCTAAGCCGGGCCTCCTCCAGTGCTGAATTTAGAGGTCAAGTGTTTAGAGGTTTGTAATCCTGGCATCCCGACGTTTTAATCCAAACACGGGTGGATGTGTGAAAAACTGGGAGAGGCCTTTAATCAGACCTCTGGCAAATGACATGCTCTATAAAATGCAACCCCAGAATGTCTTTCATGTTTCAGGAGGCATGGGTGCAACCCCATTTAACCACCTACTGTAAAACTCTGGACTGTTTGTGTAGCTCAACATGTGTGAGTTTGTTACAGCATCGGACATTTTGATGAGTGGTAGAAAGAGAAAAATGGGATTTTGGACATGAAATCAAATATAAAAGAGAAAGAAGAGGATGTCAGCAAAGGGGTCAAGCTTTGTTTTTTTTAGCCAAAAGGTTCAAATTTAACATTTTTTTTGTTCCATGATGATAAATATCAATGTCAAATTATATTTCTGTTAAACAGTCAGTCAGACAGAAAACAGCCATGGACTTTGAACCATGACCATCATTAGCTTTCTAGCTAATGTTCACTTGTCCTGCACCTTCAGATGCTGAATAATCTACCAAACAATCATCTACCAGGGTAAAACACACCACTATCATCTGTTTGTGGGCTACATAGCTAATTCGGCTAGCTAGCTAGAGCATGGAACGACTTTAAAATGTCAGCATTGCTCAGTTAGACACTAAATGGTGTTGTTCTTATTCTTTAAAAAGGCTTCCTAACAAAACACTTTCCTTGGCTTGTGAGGATTTAAAGAATTAGAAAAATATATAAGTATGTTGGTGTTATTTGGCACGTTTTATGTCTATATTGGATCACAACAGTCGACCGATGACAGGAAACATGGAACAGAGAGAAATCAAACGTACTCAGTCACATTCAAACAAGGGCCGTTGAGGTTTATAACTATGGAGGATCAAAACTGCCAAAATCAAAATAAATAAATGACTCAATTATTAATATTAAAAATAAAGGCATTAATTAGTTCACAAAATGTGACAGAATTAAATATACTTTTAATTACCTTTGTATTAATTCCCTTATTTATTCACTTATTATTTACTTATATATACTTAGTACTTATTTACTCACCAATAAAAAAATTCTATTTAATTAATTCATTTAATAATAATAACAATACACTTTATTTATATTGCACCTTTCTAAAACAACATAGCTAAAATAACCAACAACAAAGACAAAAATGTATAAAGTTTGAAAAATAATTTAAAAAAAACAAAAAATTAATAAGATAACAGAACTTGTCTTCTTTTGTTTATGTATTTATCCCTCTATTATTTTCCCTTTGCATTTCTCCCCTATTTATTTCAACACATGTCCTTATATCTGTGTTTTCCTTCTGTATTTCTGTCATTCAAAATGTGTCATGGGGTCAACTTTTTCGTCTATTGGTTGATATACATCCAGCAGAAACATCTGCCATATATCCTCAAAATGTTTCCCTTGTGGTGACAAAAAAATATTATATTTGAAAATTTGAAAGTCAGTATTTAACATCGACATCAACGGATGAAAAGGAGTTGGACCATAAATCCACACTTTTCCCTTGAACGGGCTTCCAAGTCTCCTTTTCTGTCATGTTGTGGAGGCTTTTTTCCTTCTAAGGTTTCTCCTGTTTTATCTGCTTTATCTTCCAAAGGCAGAAAGTGCGTGGAGCACGACCAAAAACACAGTAAGACGTGCATAGAAGCAGGGATGAGGAGCGTTCAAGAATGTTGGCATGGAAAAGAGAGCAGCTATCCAAGCATGAGAGTGAAAAAGGTAGAACAGCAGAGAGAGAGAGAAGGGGGGAGGAGGGTGAGGGAGTGAGAAAACGATGAGACACACACACACACATTCAGGAGAGCCAAGCCTCCTCATTCCTCAGCAGCCCTTCACAGAGGCAAGTCTGTTTCCCCGGCGCAAACACGTCACATCAAAGAGCCATCACAGCTCTTCTCCATAGCGACGCCCTTCAGCGGTATAGATGCAGCGGCGTAGTCGGGAGATAGCGCTGGCAGACAAACGGTACCGGCGGCCTAATAACCGGGTGCTAGCAGATGACTGATGGCCCAATTTACCTCAGTCCTCGGCTGGAGGTCAAGAGCTGAGTTCAACCCGACGGGAGCAAATATTTCCCTCCCAAGTATTTTAGAAAGACGGATCTCGGGGTTGTCTGTCTGTTGACTCCAGGTTTTCTTCTGGAGTAAACGTGCCTGCATGTGCGTCCTCATAGATAGAAGCTGTCAACAAGTAAAAGTATAGTTGTGCAACCTCACTCCAACTCTAAGATGATTTCACACATACAACTTGGGATTTTTTTGGGGGGGTTTTCACTGCTTGCAGTGGCGGATTCAGGCTGTCTGAGGGCCAGGGGCAAGAAAAATCTAAATGGCACCGGCTGAAGTCTTTGGGCATCAACGTTCATAAAGTTGGGATGCAGCCTTTGGGGCATTTTTTCATATTTCACCACTGGGAGGGGATGATAGAGGGAACTTTATCCAACCATCGATCACTGTAGAAATCACTTTATCGTGTCGTTATCGACCATATGAGCCTTAAAAATGGCACATGGGAGAAGTGGGATCAGAATACTGAAGATGAGACAGAACCTGTGATTAAGATTCTCCGTATACCGAAAAATAATAATTATTCTTATATTAAATGCTACATATATATTTGCACATGTTAAGATAAAATGTACATAAACATAAGAATACAATAGAATAAAGACAAAGTAGTAAAAAGGGGTAAAGTAATGTATTGAAAGTGTAGATTACCACTTAAAGCACTAAAAATGAATTGCAAAAAATATTCAGTGTTATGCAGAAAGGTGCATCAGTGTTACCATTGTTACAAATGTTACATTTCTGCGTTATATGTCCAAAAAAAGACTCGACCATTGTTTTATATTTGGTTGAATTGTGTCTTTATCCCAAATGTCTTCAACAATGTTCAAACCCCTAACTGTAGAAGTTACATACTGTGCTTTTAGAGGTTGTTTCAAGTCTGAAATCAAGTTGAATTTTTCTTGATTGTCATGCAGCAGCCTGTTCGGATGGTTTTGCTTAAAGGGACATACACTAATTTTACAAAATTCATGAAACAAGCCTATTTGTATTGAAAGATCATCAACATATTCTGATTGTACGGGCAGAATTTTCACTTTTTTGTGGTCATTGCCCCTTTAAAAGCTGAAAAAAACAAAACCTGAACATTGTTTTATTACTTTTTTATGCATGATTTTGTGCAGTTTTATGAGGATTGCTTGATTTTCATTGACCCCAAACTTAAATGTAGGATAACATACTCACATATATACATATGACAATGCGTAGACCAAACATAACATATAACATTACTAGAAATATTTCCGAATTTGTTGATATAACAGCATTTTGTGGTCTTTTTTAGCTTAGGGTTAAAAACTTCGTCTATCTACATATTGGGTTTGAATAAAACCAGACTAAAAGAAAAGAATATTTAAAAGAAACAAAAATGCCAATCTTTGTTTTTGACACGTTCATCAGTGGAGTCAGATAACGAGGAAGCAAAGCCAATGTCAACAAACCAAAACAGGAGGTCTTCAGAAGCCGTATTCATGAGAGAGATTTTGCTGCAGTGCAGAAACAAGAACAGAAAAGTTCTTCTCCCTCTCACTCCCTCTGTCAAGCATGTGTCAACAGCTACAGAGAGGGAGGAGAAAGGGAGAGAGCTAGACAGACAGAGCTGGGTAGCAGAGGGAGGGATACAGAGGGATACAGTTACTGTCTGCCCCCGGACGGCTTTTTGCTCTCTCGTTTTGGGTACCGGAATCACAAGGAGCCCCGAGCCACTCTCTTGGCCTTATATAGCGTGTTTCAACATTTCTTGGCAATTGAGAGGAGGAACCGAAGCCAGCAGCAGCAGCAGCAGCAGCAGCGGCAGCATAAAGAGTGTATCCTGGTCCGGTCCAGAGGCTGCACAGACATCCACATGCTGCGCACACACACATACACAGAATCGAGTTCAGTAGCTCTCTGGCACGCGTTTGGGATTACTGCTGTTGTTTTGAGCGAGAGGGGCGGAGGAGGAGGAGGACGAGGAGGAGGAGGAGGAAAGTGTCTGTATTTGGTACTCCCTCTCTCTCGCTCTGTTTCTCTCCTGGAGGGGGGTGTGAAGGCAGGGAGAATGCAGAGGTAGAGACGAGGCAGAGGGGGAGAGACGAGAGAGCGTGAGAAAAAGTGGCACCAGTGTGCAGGTAAGACATCTGGATGGGGAGATTTTTAACATGCAAGTTTTTTGCTGAATCTTTCGGTGTTTGGCACGTTGAATATGTTCTCTGAATTCTGAGTTCTTTGCATTCTTTCGTGGCTTAAAATGAGTCTTCAGAAAACAGGATCTCAAGCAAGAGTTTTAGCGCACAAAAAAAAGGCTGTTTTTTGGATGCATGTTTTGGATAAATCGGTCCCACGCTCATGGGAAAGTGGCTCCCACGGGAACGGGACAGACAGAGTTCACTCGAGTTGCTGTTTGAGCTTTTTCACGGCCTCCCGACGAGCGGTGATTTGTGGCGCGGGGAGACCGGGAGCAACTGGTCAACACAGCAGGGAAACACGTGTTTTCTCTCTCAGCGTAACCTGCATCTGTGCTCCGGCGTTGAAGTAGAGCAGCTGGTCAGGTATAGTGTTTGCAGGAAATGTCCTTTCTTCCTTTCGCCTTCCTTTCACTTTTTTCCTCTCTGACACCTTCGAGGGAGGATGCAGACTGATGATGGCAATCATTCACCTTTGACCTTGAGCTAACACAAGGGTGGCAGTTAAACACGAGTGGTCAAGAGGTCGCAGGCTTGTATGTCCTGTCTCCCGCTAAGGAGACAAAACAACAGAAAGGAATGCAGTGAATGAGTTTATTGCTGCAACATTTTGGCATCTTTCTCGAGCATTTTTGAAGAAAACATAACCTTGGCATCACGCTCTTCAAACTGGTCATAAGTCTCACGGGAAAAGGCTCCACCACTTTCCCCACCTTGCCCAGAGACCCTCTTACACCGCCAAACGAGCCCTAACTCATGCCTCCCTCGTGTCTCATAACACGAAGATGTTCTCAGAGAGTGATGCTGCTATCCCTCTTGAACTATTTGTCTCTTCCGTCTGCCTTAATAACATACCTAGTTTCCCTCGGGGCCGTTCATCTTTTGACACATCAGAAACCTTGGCAACCGCAAGAGAAATGCTGAGAGAAAATACCATAAATCGCAGGAAATCATCCCCAAACTTTGATTGCCAAATACAAATTCCTGTCGCATGTTTGTGCAGAGATGGAGTTTGTTTTCCCGCGTCACGCATCGCATTTGTTTTTCAGATTGGATTGCGAGATATTCTGCCGTTCACAAACAAAAAGTGCGGCTGGTAAACTGTGAGCTGCAGCTGCGTCAGCTCCAAAGTATGTGCCGGGAAGTGTTATAAAAGCAGTAGTGACCCGGGGAGGATGGCATTTAACATGCAACCACACAAGAGGCCCAGGCTGCCCACTAACTTATTTCTGTCAATAAGTGACAGGCTGGCGAGGAAAAGTGAACAGCAAGAAATTTCAATATAAAGTTACACAATCTGGTTCATTCACACGAAAGCTGCAGACACACACATAAATTGAGGTTTTCGTGGAATTGCAGCAAAGAAGCATTTAAGAATCCTTTTGAGCATCCTGTGTTCTAGTGAGTATGTATTTTATTGCACTTTTCTCTGTGTACACCGTTGATTTTGGCTTGGCGTTATGTCTTTATTCTCGCCTCACTGTGCTATTAGTGGTCGAATGAGAGAACTCATCCTGTAGCCACCCCTAATTAAACAGGAACTGATAGACGAGCGTGTCCGGAACAGACCCATCAGCGCCGTCTAACATCGGCTCCATCCAGTAATGATGAGAACATGCTTGTTTTCAGCCTCGTCTTTGTTTCCCACGGGTTAAAGACCTGAATCCAAGATCTTGTAAATCAGGTGAGTTCTGGTTTGAAACCTGCTTGAAGCAACACTGCGTAACTTTTAAAGTGATTCTGAAGAATTGATTTTTGAGTCTCATTCCCAGGTCGACAAGTAATGACGCTAGGCGTCGGACCCGAGCCATTAACCTAGAGCGTTGGTGTTTGACAGCCTAGAAATGAGACTCAGCCCTGTGATGAAGTGGTGTACTCACCACTTGCCTGGCCCCCCACAATCCTGCAAAGGATAAGTGGTTACAGATAATGGATGGATGGATCACTGGTGGACTCAACAGGGGTACAGAGGGCAATGGAAGTGCCCTTTAGGACGCCCTTCCAGTAGAGAGAAGTCCACAAAGTTCCCTCTAGGGTCCCTTGCCAGCAGAGAAAACAGGAAAAATGGCCCATCCAGTGGAGAAAATGTAACAAAGTGTCCTCTAAGGCATAAATGTGGTGCCATTTTATTTTTTTTTGCTCCTGCCCCTCAAACATCCTGAGTTCGTCATTGGGATGGATGGATGGATGGATGGACTACCTTTCTCCAGAAAGTTGCATAGTACTACTTTAAACCTCTCCCACGATCGAAACCCCACTTAAATGACCTCACATTTATGAAATGCGGTCATGCCCCTCTTGCATAAAACTTCCACATTTGGAGGTTTTCAACCTGTGTCCAACGTGAGCCACAATTGCACATCTGATATTCATCATTTCCTTGTTTAATGGGGTATTTTGTCGTCTGTTGCTCGCAGCGATTTGGTCGTAACCATACAAGGGGGGTCGAAGCAGCCAAGCCAGAGCCCGCTCGCCATTCGCTGCGGCTCGACCATGATCAAATAGCTGCTTCCTCAATGATCCATGGTCTTTGGCCTCTCGCGCCGCCTCTTGATGGAGTTCCTTTGGGCCTCAAACCCAACATCGGCATGTCGGTTTTCGAGGTGAAATAATGCCTTTGTTGGACACAAATCTGAACTTACTGGCAATCAAAATAGTTGAAATAAGAAGGCAATCCACTATGATGAATCTCATTGTAAATAACCTCCTGTATGTTGTGGTATATTTTGTCTGAACCACTTAGGGTCGAAGCGAATGCTTGTGCCTGTCGGACCATTTTTATGCTTATTTATGGTGTGTTAACCATGTGGTAGTGATTTTGTTCTCCTGCGGAAAAATATATCCCCTTCTTGTGTTATCCACAAGATTTAGATAGTGGATTCTTCACTGCTCGGTCGATTTCACGTCACTGAGAAAGCTCCCAAAGAGATTCAAAGATCTTTTTTTTTCATGAACTTGTCATATGTTCGACCATCACTGGATGGTTTTCATGCTGTGGGGAGGCCTTGTTAGTGTTGCGCTACCGGGTGTTGATGGACGCCAGTGGAAACAGCTGGCAGACAGTGTGTTCCACATTACATAAACAATTATTTAGATTTCATGTGTATACACAAACCCATTTGCATCCTGTTTTGGTGCAAAAGCCTCTGAACATGGAGCGGGATGTTCGAGGACTGAAAGGCATGTCTCACAGAGTTCGGTTCCAGCAAATAGACCCTTGACAGAATAACATGTTTACAGTGTGGATTCTTTCTTTTAAAGGATATTGAATCATGAGCTTGAAGACTCTCTTATGAATGACAGATAGAGTTTTAGTGGTGAAACTTTCCCACGCAGTATTCTTCTTTGGCAGAGTCATTATTTCCCCATTATTTAACTTTTTATACTCTACATCAGATATTATTTAACCATTGACGGCATCACTTGACACTGCCAGCGCACTCTTGCCAGCGACACACTGCCACCCAGTCGAACATGCCGTGTTACACACTTGACATTATGTCAAAATGTCAGAGCAGGAAAAGGAACACGCTCTCCACCATCACAGCGCTCGGCGGATTTATTAGCCCTCCAAGTAAAACAGAAACCCAGCCGATGTTTAAATCCCTCCAAAGGGGCTGTTTGAGCTTCAGTCCTTATTTGGCCCCCGTTTGGAAAGTGAAGAATTTACTTTCTCAGGCAAGCTGCCATCACCGCGGCAGTGGCTCTTGTGTGGGCAGGAGGAGTGCTTGAGGAATTTTGAGTGTGGTTGGACCAATGGCAGGCTTATTTACTGGAGCCAATGGGATGATTTATGCACAGTGGCAAACACATGCTCTCTCCCATCAGTTCAGCTGAAGGAGATCGACTGAGATCAGAGTGATTATTGCTACGCTAGAGGGGTGATAGGGCAAAAAAACTGTGGGAAGGCTGCAGCTTCCCCAAGTTGAGACGATCAAAAACAAACAAAAAAGTAAGTTATAACTTGAAAGGTCCCGTATCCTGCTCTTTTTAAAAAGTGTTTACATACTTCTAATGTTTAAAAAAACACGATCCCGATAGTGCCTGTCCCTTTAAACCCAGTCTGCTCTGATTGGTCAGCTCTCACAGGCCTGAGCAGGCACCGCCCACCATGTTTCCACATCAACTCAGAAGGTGTTTTTGCAAACACGGCTGCGCTGGGGGCATGACTGAGGGTGGTGACTGTATTGTTGTGACATCACAATGTTACAGAAGTCCTGACGGCTCATTTAAAGGCACAGTTTCTGAATACGGGCTGTTTGCATCTCTCCGTGGATGGACCATTTTGAAACTTTCACAGTATTTATATTGCACCTAGACCTGTTTAATAATGATAAAGACAGGAAGTCTTACTCTCTCAAAAATGGGACCTTTAAACTTCAGCAAGGGTTCGGGAAAATTGAAGATTTCCTGCTTTTTTATGTATTCTTTGTTTGCATTTAACCCAAAAATAAAGGTATTGTTTGATGAAATGCAAACAAGGAATGCAAAGTTTGCTGACTAAGCCAGTCTTATTCTTCCTTGGTTATCAGAGGACGCTTGTTCCGGCCCGTTTGAAGTGTATGAGAGCGAAGAGAAACCAGTTCATCACTATCCTGCTTGAACTGCAGAGCGCTTTCTCATTATACAATGATTCAACCCAGTGGACCGGGCTCGAGAGTCGTGCTTTGATATCCTGCTCCCTCCGTTTCCATATAAACCCACTTGAGTACTTGAGCAGCGCTTTTGCAGAAATCATTAAAGCTCTCGCTGATCCGCGCTCTTATTGTGAAGGGGAGGGGAGATCAAGAAAGAAGGGAGGAAGCTCGGCGTAGCTGTCGAGACTCACCTGAGACATTTGACCTTTGCTGCGGGTAATTCGACGACGTCCCGCCTCGGCTCACCTCTGTTTGCCCCCTAATGAGGCCTCTCGGCTGGGTTGAGATTGCGGAGGGGCCCCCCCGGTGGCTCGCTTGACTCCTTGTTCTAGTTCAGTGGCTTCCCAGACGCCCCTTGTGACTCGATGAGATTATAAGCTCCCTGTTTTAAAAAGCCTAAACCCACTTTGAGTTTTCTTTGTGGTCTGCTGGTCACTTTGCTTGGAAGCGATTGGAGGAGGAATCATATGGAGGTCGAAGAAAAGTTCGACATTCACTTTATTTTAAGTGGAATCAGAGCGTGAAATGAGCAATATCTGTCAGATCAGATAAAGGGAAACTGATCAATAGACTGTTTATCCTGTGGATTTTTTAGACAAATACAAGACAGCATGATTCATCATTTCAATTGCAAGGAATTTACAGATACAGATACACAGATAAAGACAGGGCAATCCCAAAAAACCCTTTAACTGGATAATTTTACAGGTGGCACGGATGCAGTTGCACAAACAAATCGCAGACGGAGGAAGCTCGAAGCGTGTGGCAGGGCCTCTCGGAGATTCCTACACTTTTATCCGTCTGAGCTGGTTGAAAACCACGTGAAGCCTGCATTAGTCCGGCTTCCATCCTCACCCACCATATAAGGATGAAGTCAGGGTAGCTGTTGTTCTCTCGCTTAGTTGCATGGTGATGCGGTGAGGATTTTGAAGTCTACTTTGAAGGAATGTAAGATTATAAAGTCTGTATTTTGTCTCTGTCTGCTCTCCTCTCATGACTAAGTCTGTGATAATATTTGCAAGCAATGCTCGTGTCCTTGAAAACCATTTTTTACTTGCACAAAGAAATAATTCATCATGACCAATAGTCTGGTTTCTCTGGATGTAAACACACAGTAGCCGCTGAGACTCAAAGTCATAGCTGCACCCTCCTGACCTTTAGATCAATACTGGAGGGAGTCATCATCAGGACATTTGCAGGCGTATGCTACAGTACAGCGCACAGAACAGCACCGCCTGTCAGCTGTAAATAAAGGCAGATGCTTTTGCTATGAGGCCCCGGGGCCACTGGGACCGCCAACACTGATATATTAATGTCAGGCGGGGCCTCGGGTAGTGTAGGAACAGTAAAGAGCGAGCATGAGCAGACTCGCTTCTGGCTTCGACTTCGTCTTCTTTTAGTCAAGTTGTTTGGTGTTAGCTGTCCTGCTAATTTGCTCTTTTATAATACAGCAGTGGAAAAATGGAGATGGATGTTAAAGGAACAGTTCACCCAGAAATGAAAATTCAGTCAATGCTGATGGAAAGTCAGGTGAAGGTTGGTAGTCAGCAAAACATTTCTGGAGCTTCGCAGCAAAACAGCGTTGAAGCATTCTCCTAAACAACTGAAGTAGACGGGGATTTGTTTCGTAAATATAACAACAGATAAAATCATAAAATGGCTCCATACAGCATAATCCAAATTTCCAGAAGCCCTGAAACTCCAAATTGATTTGAAAAGACGTTGTTCACACCCATTTTAAAGCTGAAATCTTCACTGTAGCTGCTAAGCTAAAAGTGTTAGCGCTTGCATCCCGTCTGAAGTGGTTTGACCCCACGTCGAGGTTGTACTTAACATTTCTTCAGATCAATTCAAGATCCTGAGGCTTCTGGCGACTTGGATTACACCTGACGAGTTGTATGGAACCGTTTTATGGTTTTTTTAAGTTGTTTTCTTACTTTTTTAAAACTAGTCCCCAGCTGTGAAGCTCCAGAAATGTTTTGCGGACTGCGAAACTTCGCCTGACTTTCCATCGATCGGCTTGAGGGTGAGTAGATAATGCCTGAATTTTCACTTTTGGGTGAACTTATCCTGTAACATGCATATCAGGGGCAGAACAAAGCACCAGTCAGTACATCTCAGCATATTCAGGTGCCACTAATGCAGCATAGAAATAAACAACTGATCAGCTGCTCATGTTTTTTGGTGTCGTATCAGCACTGATTGGTGGACTGATGCCATCACATGGCACATCAGCGTGCACTGGGTGGGATCTGCTCCGCTGAGATGTTATCCAGCTACTGTACTCTGATACGCTTGATGATAGCATTACAAAGTCAATGAGTCTTTTGTTTTCCCAGAGCAAACTAATTACAGCGGCTTCCTTCCTGGCCGCGTCTGTCGCCTGCTGATAGCGCGCTCTCATCTCGCCGCTCGCAAACATCCGTCAGCTCACAACACGTTACGATCCCTGGACTTTAATATGCATCCATGAGCCCCCACATGTGTACACAGCAAAGTAAATACAATCAGGTGGAAGTCACTCAGCTCAGAGTGCCTGTTTATGCATCGTAATCAGCGCAGAGGGTGACACAGACTATTAGGAGCCTGTCATGGATACTATGAGCAAACTATTTTGGCCCAAACTGCTATTTAAAGATGCTACATGTAGCATTGCAACATCAGGAAATCAATACGGCTCTTATTTTGAGGTGATAGTATAATTAGGGGACAAGTGATACTGTTGCTGGGAGGTCTGGCAACAGGTACCAGGCCTCCTCCGCTCTGCATTTTTATAGGAGTGGTGCGCCACACAGCCGCATTTGGGAAATTTGGGAAACCTGCTGTTGTTTTAGTGAAGAAACATGTTGTTGCACAGCAGAAAGCGGAGGCAGGACGCTGTTTCACAAGGCAAACAGAGCTGGAGCTTTCCGTTCGTCTTACAGTTGCGGTATGAGAGGGAGGTGGATGGTAGAATCAGAGCAGACTAGAGAAACTAACCTGAGATCAGGGCACTGCAGCACCTTCAATAATCATAAATATCCAGCCAGCTGGACATCATTATATAAAAAGTCATGTGGCAGTCTATCAGTAGTTAAACAGCAGTAACGCTGAGTCATTTCACCAAGTGGAGCATCTGAAATCTGCAGGTTTATTGCAAAAAAGAACCACTTCCCAGTCATGTTGGTTGAATTTGCATTAGTTGTGATCACAACACCACAATCTCTCTGGAGGGACTGAAAATAGTAGAGCTTAAACGATGATTGATTGATTAAGTGTTAGTCAATAGCCATAAAATTAATCTGCAATCACTTTGATAACAAAATACAAAATATTGGAAAGGACCAGCTTCTCGGATACCAGGACCTGCTGCTTTTCTTTGTCTTATATGATGTAAACTGAATATCTTTGGGGTTTTATCACACTGGGGAATGTGACTTATTCGATTTATCACGAAAATAACCGGTGGATTAATCAATAGTGAAAATAACAATCAGTTGAAGCCTAAAAGTTTAAACCACAGCTCCAATACGTCCTGACCCAAACCACCCAAACCACTGCAAATCCCAGTTTCACGATGTTACTCATAAAATATTATTGATTACAAATGAAGTTGTAAACTGCAATAAAAATCAGAAGGCCCAGCGACATAATAAAAGTATAAAAGACTCTCTTTTCTATTTTTTGTTTAACGAGGGGTTAGAAATTCTTAAGAAAGTCTTGTTTTACCGCATGCTTTTTTCTCACCTATAGTCAAACAACTTCTACTACATGTTTCAGCACTTCATAACGGTCTGTCGGAGAAAAAATGATGGAAGACTGATCAAGTAATCAATCTCCCAGTCGCCTATGGACGTCTCTTCCCGTGAGTCCACAGAGTCACAGCGAGAATTAATGACTCTGTGATCACCTAACCTGACACTGTCACCTCCTGGAAAGTCAAATACATTGTGTAGTCTGATCCTGGCATATGTGCCGTTTGGTCCGACATGTGTTCAAGGTGCATGTAGAGTCACAGATCAGGTCAGGAGAACAACAGGGTCCTAGTGCCCTCATCTTCAAGATAAAGCTGTGTGTCATCAACGTATTTTAATGCTCATTTTGCAGCATTGCATCCAGAAAAGCTTGATGGAAACACAAATTGAAGCGCTTGAGGTGTTTTTTTTGGCTTTTTTTAAAAAAACAAAACAATTGAAAATAGCTGATGCGCTCTAATTAGATGGAACTACTGTAAGAATCAGAGAACAAACTGGTTTTCTTGCATGTTGTTCGACTGGAGTTGTTATTCGGTGCAGGTGAAATTGCTTTAGCCATGCTTGATGAGGCACTTTGTGTTCGCCTGGCTTCTCTCAGACATTCTGATGAGCAAAAACATCATGCAGAAGGAGTTATGAAGTCATATTGTAACGCTGTAACCCGTGTTTGTCTCTCAGATGTCTGGAATGGCCCTGACATGTTCCCCGCACAGAGAAACAGTCAGAAAGGGCCTGTTTTTCGATGCGGTGGTTATTTCTGTGCTGTTGAGGGCGATTCGGGGGACACTCAGGCATTCAGGAGGAAAACATTCAGAGATGTCTCTCCCTCTCTGTTTCTACAAAAATAAATTCTTACAGTTGTGTTTTTAGGCTAAAGTACTGCAGAGAAGAGAATGTATGAAAGCTTTCCTGACTCATGATTTCTCTGTTTCTCCTCCTTCAGGTCACCACGTCATGTCAGACAACTACCAACTATGAGCTGGTGAGTGTTATCATGTGCATGTGTGTGCGTTTGTGCAGTACGTGTTAGACCTTTTGTACAAATGAGACCATCGCAAAAGCTTTTAAAGAACTTCTTGGCCTGAAATCACCTCCATGATGCAGCAATCCTTCCTGTAATTGTGGCTGAGCCACACACAGGGAGTCCTGTGCGGTCGTAGCTGGAGGTCAAAGGTCAGACGCTATAACCATAAGAGCTTCCTCTTTTTCCTCAAAGGAAAATCCTGTCGGTACAAGTCGAACAAGACACCTTCTGCGTCCTGTTTTCAGCTGCAGAGGTGATAAGACTTTTGTGTTGATACGGTGATGAAGAGCAGTTTCTGCGCATCCAATTAAATGTGGAAAATGAACTATGCACATTACAATGACTGCACCGAATAAAAAAACTATATTTTCTTCTGTCGTAGAGCAACAAACAAGCGAATCAAACTGTGACTTTTAATGTAATTCAGAAATCTCAAAAAATAGCCAACAAAAGTGTTTCTGCAAGGACTTAAAGGTGCTCTGTGGAGTTTCCTTGTAAACAAACTTTCTGTTTACATTTACGGTTGCTCATTAAAATGCATCGTGTACATCTCTGAGGTCTAAAATCTCATTGAATTCCTGCCTCATTAACATGTGCAAAGTTTTTTTTTTTTAAAGTTTGAATCCTGCGTTGTTTACATCCTTCTTTACTTATCGGCGTTCTTCTTCTTCATTGCCTTTGTTGGCACATTTTTGCAGTTCTTGGCACGTTATTGATACAGATCAGTGAAAAGGGGTGAAAGGAATTTGGCTTAAGTAACCGACACCCTCTTTTTAACATGCATAAATAGTTTCCCTCCTCTTATGTGTTGCAGTGTTTAGCACTTTTGCATCATTGTTGCATTTAAAAATCTTAACATATTTACATTTTCGGACCTATTTTCTTTTATTTGAGAAGATACTGGACAGTAACATGGACTGGGAAAAAGGACCCCAGCTAGGTTTGAACAACAGCCCGACTGGTAATCGATTTTTGAAGCCAATACCAACACTGATATAAGGGAGTAAAGAAATCTGATATCTATACGTCAGCTGATATATATTATTTGTAATGGTACCATGACTTTTTGCATTTTTTGCAATGATCCTTCAAATGTGACAAAGATTTGTGATGATTCAGGATATTTTAGTTACCAATAAACCTTAAACTGGTAATGTAATCATTATAAATCAGGCAAAGCATCTTTTACTACATTATAATCCCAAAAAAATGTTCATATCAGCCATTATATATGCCGATAACAATAAATCTCTAATAGACCAATAATGACCGGTAATATCAGCCCACAGAATAACTATACGGTCAGTTTGGTTGGGAACAGCAACCAAGACAAAGACAAAAGTATCCACAGACCTTAAATCACTATTTTGGTTGGAGACTTTCTGACACTGTATTTAAATGTTTCATTGAGTAGAAGAGGACAGATACTGAGCTCCAGTCAAAGTGATTATTTCCCTTTTCCTCCAGGGGTTGCTCCTTTACAAGACAAAAATGTGATTTATGCCCCGCAGCACCGACGCTCGAGTCATTTTCACTTTAATGAGCCTCAAATGAGAGTTGTCATTCACGTCCATAAAGAATGCACGCTCGGCGAGCGGCGGGACATGATTAGAAAACCAGCAGGAACTGTGATTTGATCATTCTCCTGATTACTACTCAATATCCTTTAAAGTCAAATAAAATGCGGTGCAGTCGGTCCTGTTTTATATTTCAAGATTAACCGCCGATGATACGACCAAATTAGGGACATTCCAAGCTGCAGTAACTACTTTTTAGTTATTTACTTTGGACGCTGGCTTCTTTTAAATGACTGCAGCAGCTTGTTAAACAGTCCCTGGTATTGTTTATAGAGCTCGCATCAGCCTCAGACGCTGTGCTTTAACTCCAGTAAGACATTTTCCTTAACACATGGATCACTGTCAAGCTCTGTCTGTGTGTGTGTAGTCAGGCAAACACACTTTCTGTCCTGGTTGTGTTTCTCTATCCCTGCTTCTCCCGGTTAGTTTTTTAATTTCTTACTTTCTTACTGATTCTATTTAAGCTTATGAGAAAACGTCCTCACTTCTCACTTGATTTATTACCTCAGTAAACAGTTTCCTAATGAGTTTATGGTCTCAGTTGCCAGTTCTTCAACACAGCATGATGTTAAATTTGTAAATTATGGTCCCATTTAGAGTAAAATAAAAGATAAAGGAGGGTATGTTTTAGGGTGTGACTACCTGATTGACACCCTGTTTTCTTGGGTCCTCAGTCAGATCCAATCAGAATCCTTCCTGGCTTCACTCTCTCGTCCAAATATGGTCACTTCTGGCTCCAAATAACCGAGATGGCAACGGACGTAATGCCAAACCCGAGGCTTCGAAAACAACTATTTCCCCCTGAAATTCATGAATAGATGCTATCATTCGAATAACCATTTATTGACGGTAAAGCGTTTCAATCCACTGACTTGAGGTCATTAGATGTGGTTGAAAGCACCCGAAGAAATATAGTAAGGCAACCTTGAGTCAAATGAGTGCTTGTTTGTCTTTAATATTTTATCCCTACAAACCTTTATTTCAAAGAGTTACAGAGACCCATAATGTTCCTGATAAGTCCAGTTAAGCAGAGCCCTCATGATGACTGTATATGTATATCAGGCATCTCAGAGACGGGGGATTTTCTTCAGGGTTAACAGAATGACTGTGTGTCTGGTGTCTCAGCGACAGCCAGACAGGAAGAGAGAGGAGGACGTCTGTAAAAGATGTCGTCACTCCACCTTCTCCCTCCCTGATTTCTCATCCTCTCACTCACCATGTTGTGTCTTCCTCGGTGTGAATGAAACAATGACTAACACGCCGACTCTGTCTCGCTTTTTCTCCGCAGCCTCCCACTCCTCAGCTGCCATTAAAGCATGTAGATACACCGGTAAGTAACTCTTTCTTCTTCTATTCACGTTGGTGCCAAGGGGACATGGCCAAATGTATATGGACACCCTTTTACATGTATGTTTGTGTACTTTTAGTTTGTGCTTTTACTTAAAAATACCATTTCACAAAGACAGTGTCCCTGGGCACAAAGCCAGCTCCATAAATAAGTGGTTTTCACAGTCTGGTGTGCAAGCAATTGACTTGCCCGCACAAAGCCCTGACCTCAACCCCCCGTCTGACACCTCTGGGATGAACTGTGAGCCAGGCCTTGTCACCCAACATCAGTGGCTGACCTCAGTTAAGCTCTTGTGGCTGAATGGGAGCAAATCCCTGCAGTCAGGTTCCCAAATCATGTGGAAAGCCTGAAACCAGAAGAGTGGAGGCAGATTAATGCCCATGGTCTGTCCAACAATCACATACTTGTTCTGGTGTCCGTATACTTTTGGCTAGTGTAGTGTCCCTTCCTTCTCCCTTGAGTTTCCATTAAAGGAAATGATTAATGTTAGAGTGATTATCCATAGCCAAAAAGAAGTGACTCAGCTGCCATCCTGAAAGATGCTATATTTGCTGTATCGCCTTGTTTAGCCGAGAAACATCCTCTCACCACCTGTTCCTGCACACTGCAGAAGGTGGCAGCAGCATGCAGTACATACTGTACCATCGAGCCCATGAGTGGCCGAAACTGAAATTCACTGGTCTGCTGAGGGCAAAAAGCAAACAGCTACTGCAGCCTATTTGATTGTGAAGATGCAGAATATGTGGATTTCCTTTAATTTGCTGAAAAATACTCAGTTATTAGGGATCCTGCATATTTTTTTATCTTTTAAAGGAGACATAAGCTCATTTTCAGGTTAATAAATTATGTTGGGTAACTAGAAATGTTTTCAAGTGTTATTAAATGCATCAATTTATGAATTTATCTTCATTAAACGGTGAAAAAGTCCATGATTATTCCAGTAGCACGGCCCTGACTCAGTACAACCAGGTGGCCCGAGGTAAATGTTTTATCCCTCGCTCTGTTTGGTGCCAGTGTAAAGAAATATTTGGTGCATACCTCGCAAAATGAGAAAAGCTGCCGTGACATCTGTTGCTGCCAATTCTGTGCAAATTGTGTCTCGTCTGTGCCATAAATCGCTGCCAAGGCCTGGCTCGAGACTAGGCGTGCATGCATGTTTAGCTTGACATTGCTAAACTGTAAAGGGCGTGGGCACGGGCAGTGGGTTTCCAAGAAGGCAAGATTCCAGAAAAATAAGAGAGGAGAGAATAATGTAAAAGGACAACAGTTTATTCAAGGGAGCAGTCACGCAGGCCAACATTTGTTGGCTTGTTTGAATTGTTTTCAGATTACAAGGGCTCCCGTGTCTTTATTCTCCCTTTCATGAAACCAGAAGCAGCATTTATTCAGAAGATAAAAAGCAGCACTGATGTCTTGCATCCCTGTTTTCTCTCTCCTCTCTTTTGTGAGTCAGGACGATGAGTCAGTGTTTGCGTCAGATGTCGCCTGAATGTTTAGATCGGCAGCAGAAGTTCGGCGGTGACTCAGAACAGGATTATAAACACAGATCGGTCTGTGTACACCAGTCTGTACGGCGATTAATTCACAGTCTGTCTGTTTTCGCAGTGAAAGAGAGAAGACATAATAGTGAGCAGGGACAGATATCTGCAATTTACTGCAAAGGAATACTAAAGCAAAATATGTTTTCAGTCTCACTGACTGTAGCCTCGAAATGTTAGCGTGCTAGCTTATTTGTTATTAATCCATATGCTGATTTTTTTTTCAAACTTTCCCAAAATTCAACTTGACTTTATTAGCCTGCTTAGTTGGCTGTTTGCTTTTCTTGTCAGCAACCAGTAAGTCTACGCAACAAAGGTTAACAGCTAACCGTGCTAGTAACGAACAGCCCACTAGTTGGTTTTTAGCTTGCTCACTAGCTTATCTGCTGTCCATCCACATGCTGATCATGTGAATTTCCTTTGACATCATTGGCACATTACTTTTCTACCAAGTGCACATGTTAGATTCTGCTCACCCTCTTAAGTCAATTGCACAACAGCAAAACGATGGATTGACGGTCGATAAGTAGCGACATCCTCTTTTGCAACAGCAGGCAACAGGGTTTATGGGAAATGTGGGTGTGATTATGAGAAATGCGAGCACTAAAAATACCAAGGCAGAGGCTACTAATTGTCTTGACCATGGTCTTGTTTTTTTTTTACTGTAATTACAGAAAGTTGTCACAAACAGTCTGACAGTGATATAGTGGTGTTTAGGAGTACAGCCACTTTTAAGAAGCCACTTCCTATAAAAAAAAAAAGAATTAATTGCATCCTCAGCTGAGGTCATAATCCTGACTCATTGGTTCAACTAAAAAGATATTTGTTGTCTTGATCTGGAGTCCTTGGAAATCACCATCCTATGCTGTTCTCCATTTATGTTCGAGTGTGCATTGCACATGGCCCAAAGGGGGGAAGTGCTCGTTGGAATGTTTATTTGGTTAGTCCGTATAGGAAAAAGTACATCCATGGTGGTTTTGAGTCGAATCGCCCCATTGTGACCGTAATTGAGTCAATGTGGGGGCCTGTTTTATGGGGATTATTTAAATCAGTTTCTGGCTCAGGAGAGGATAGAGAGCGAGTAGAGTCGTGAATGTGAGCCCCAGGCGCTGTCAATCAAAAATACTATTGTAGATTTTTTACGACGAGGAATAAAAAGTTTTATCCAATTTCACAACGCTCGTTCTACATTTTTACGCTTTGGCAACCTATCGCCTCTTCAGCCGCTGGATTCTTACAAGTGATTAAGGTCAAACACACGGGAACTATACAGTACACAAACACATAGCTTGGGAGAAAAGGGAGTCAAGACGAGAGGGGGGGGGAGAGAGAGTCAGAAATAATGAGAGATAATGAGAGCGTGGGAGGAGTAGTTCCAGAGAACACAAAGTGGGCATGAGGGAGAGGACGAGAGACAGCAGGAGAAAGTAGGGAGAAGACGGTCGAGGAGGAAGAATGCATCATCATATATTACATAATCAAAGATGAAGTTTGGCACCAACAGCGCCGAGTCTGGGATTTTCTTCTAGCTTGAGGATGCACTTGAAGATGAAGCAAACACATTGACGTTGGAGATACAACGCCAAGTGTGATAGCCCTAGTGTTTTTTAATCGAAATAGTGAAGCATTGAGAGGTTGATAGTCATGCCTCTGGGCAGCTCCATTCGAAGGCGTTTCGCCCACCTGCGTTCATCCTGGAGGTGGAGCACCGGGCTCCTGTTCGGCAAGGTAGGCCACTCCCACACAGGAAGTCTAAAATACTGCAAAATGTTCTTTGTTTTGGTAATCTAGTGCTTAAAATGTGTGATTCTGAGCTGGAAAGGCAGCTGCTCTTGAGCTTCTGATCATATCACATGGTCTTCCTCAGCAGATGGATTTGTTTTTCTGTCTTTTATGAAATATATCTTAAAATGCGCAGCAAATAACTTTATTTCTTTAAAGCATATTGTAAGCATTATTCTGTGTTTTTCTTATAGTCAACATATCTCATAAAACGACCAAATTAAACAAAGCATTGGTCTGTTTCTCAATACTTTCAGGCTCAAGTCATACTGGATAAATAGCAGATATATTATAATTCTTCAAACGTGACATGAATATGGTGTTAGACCAAAAACAATTCATTTCTACTGAGCCTGAAAAAAGGAAAGAATGGTCACAAATACATAGTTCAGTAAAATAAAACTGCTCAGTGATTTCCTCGAACAGCTGGGCACTGTCGTGTTTATCAAACTTTACTCATACAGGAGTTAGTAGCTAATTTGTTGGGGACTATTTTCAGCTGCGGATGAATACACATTTAAGAGAGATAACCAGTTAGCCACTTTCCCAGCGCTCCAAGTCCTCAACTGAGTAAACTAGCGAACGGCAGTTACACTTTATACTTCTACTCAGATTTATTTCAATAACACAAAATAAAATCAACAAATAAATCATGATGTGACATTATATATATTCAAATAAAACTTTATTGATCCTCAAGGGAAGATTCACAAACTATATAAAGTAGATAAACCGCCTTCGCCAGCTTCAGTATTACAGTGATGAACACAAAAATATAGTATAATATACATTATTATGACATATTTCATTCTATAGCTTAGCTTATTTAAATTAATGACATTTACTTTAATAAAGTGGTATTTCTACTACTTTCAATTAAACAGAAGATCTGCGTACTTCTTCCACTTCTGGACTTCACTTTGTGGACAACAACGTGACCTCTATGGCACAGAGGAACAAGATATATCAAGCTTTGGCTACACAGGAGATATATACATTATTAATTTAGGTATTTTCATGTTTTTTTTGCGACAATGAAGAGCCAGCCTTCAGCTGTGAGAGCTCAGCTTTCTCATGTGAAAAACCCATTTTTAAATGGACTCCACTTTCCATGCGGCATTGACTTTCACGAGGCGTTCACGCACCCGTGTTGCTACAAGACAACAGATTGTTCCCCGGGATGTGAAATGTAGCGGCGTAACACCCCCGAAGCCCCCATGCGAACAGGCTGTTTCACTTTGCAAGCACCAGCGTCCGCGGTCCGCCTAGCATCTGGTTCCTGTCAAATCACAGAGAATTATGCTTCCCATTTTGGCTCTTGGGGGTGGGATTAGCTTCATCTGTGCGGCAGTATGGAGAGCTCCGGGGTGTGTGTTTAACCTTGCGCCATGATTAGAGACCCTTCTTTTCCTATATCTCTGTTTAAACCACTTGACCAGCAATACGGAGCGCTCACTCTGTTTGACGTGGGAAAAAAGTGGAGGATGTCTGTGAAGATAAACTGAGCTGTCATTCCATCTTCTCGGATGGCTTCATCTATCTGATGGCAGCCGACTCACAGAGACAAGTTCCCCCCCCTGGGCCGACAAACAGTAAGAGGAAGAGCCAGCTCTGCATCTATTATGCAGCGTTTCCTCGACAGTACAGCATATTTAGTAACATTTTCTTTCCCTCTGCAGCCCCGTCGCAGTAAAACTACTTCCACTCCCTCTCCTGTAAATAAGCAGATACAGGACAGGATAATTAAAGTGTGTGCTGAAGTCCTGACAAGACCCGAGTCAGGGTGCTTTCCTCCTGGAGCACATTGTGACTTGTTTTTCTCCTGCTTCCAATTCTCCTCACCTTTCTTCTTCTTCCTCGACTATTTTTTCTTCTTTCTTACCGTACTTCTTCTTTCTCCTCCTCCTTCTCTGTTTCCTTCCTTCCCTTGTGCTTCCCTCTCACTCTTTCTCCCCATCCACCGTTCTTCTTCTGTTCTCCCTTCGTTTTTCTTCTTCTTCTCCTCTGTCTTCTTTCTTACATCCTCTCCTCCTGCTTTATTTTCATCCCCTTTCTTCTTCTTCTTCTTCTTCTTCTTCTTCTTCTTCTTCTTCTTCTTCTTCTTCTTCATCTTCATCATCATCTTCCCCTTTCTTCTTCTTCTTCTTCTTCATACTCTTTCTTCATCATCATCATCATCATCGTCATCATCATCATCTTTTCTTCATCTTCTTCTTCTCTTTTTACTTGATGCTTCTTCTTTTCTTTCCTCTTTTTGTTTTCCTTACCCCTAACCATGCCATTCCCTTTCTTCTTCTTTTCCATCTTCCATTCCTCTTCTTCTTCTTTGTCTTCTTCTTCTTCTCTTCTTTTTCACATCTTTTGTACTTCTTCTTTTTATTCTCACTCTTATCCCTCTTCATCCTCCTCTTCTGCTTCTCCTTATTCTCCCCCTTAACTACTTCCTCCTCCTCTTCGTCTTTCGCTCTCTCCAGAACAGTTTCAGTTTTTGCTTCTGTGATCTGACTTTTTCCCTAATAGGTCATGTCAGATTGTAATTCAATAACATCATCATCATCATTACCAGATGGAGTTTGCTTATGAATCCTTTTCTCCCCTCCCTCCCCTCCCCTCCCTCACCCTCTATTGTGTGTTTGCTCTCCAGGGATCGACGAGGTCCTGCAAGAGTGTGGAGATATTGCGAAAGCAGTCGAGGTAAGACACAGCGTTGTCATTGATCACCTCGACATAATCTGAGAAGAGTTTTCTCCAGAAATGCAAAAAAGCGCCTCTGATTGCAAAAAGGGACTAGGACAAAAACTGAAGTCCCTAAAATGCATTGTGATGAACATGAACATCGAAAAATGATTGTTTGTGCTGGATATTTCACTGTTTTTCCAGGAATGTAAATTATCCTTCCACCTCTCTGTTGTCTGTTATTCTTCAAGCATGGACGTTCCTCATGCAGGGCTTTACTGTATGCTCACTGGCCAATAAGCCCCGATCACTGTTTGGCCGGTGAAATAAATTGCATAATATCAGCAGAGGTCATGTCAACAGTCGGCGAAGGATTGTAAATCTTTTCCTCTCCAAGAAATATAAGAGTGAGCTGCGGGAGTTTACATTTGATCAAGTGGATGTTTGCGATGAACTCTGTCGTTAGTCCCTGAGAGAAATCGGAGAGTTTAGAAATGTTCTCACAACACGTGTAAAAAGAAAAAAAAGACTCGTAACATCTTGTACAGATGATAATCACTGGAAATTGGAATGCAGCGTGGAGCAAACAAACCTGGTGATCGTGACTCTTATGTCGAATTAACGAAAGGGATGAGAGCTGCGTTTACATTTACATTTACATTTACATTTACATTTACATTTAGGGCATTTAGCAGTACATTTGTCACAAGTCTCGAGGGTAGAAAGGACAAATTCAAACTTCTGATACTCTACTGCACTGTAAAAGAAAAGAAACCAGAAAGTAAAACATAAAAAAAAAAATGTCTTGCAGCAAAATTGTTCAACAGTTCCCATAAAATTATAGTAAAATATTAAAGAATATTCAGCAATGATTGACTGTAAAGTTACAGCTTGTCCCTGTACCACATTTTAGTAGAATTACACATTTCTATTGCATAATGAAGGTTGCTATCTTTAAAATAACAGCATAATTATGTTATTTTATAGGATTATTCTACAGTCTTAGTCTAACAAATACATTAACACTCGAAACTGTTAAAAAAAATGTACAATTGTGATATAAAACAGTGGATTCTTATCATTCAAAGGTACAGACTTTGACTTTTACAGCAGATTTATTTGAGATTAAAGACTCTCTTGTCATGAAAAAGACAGAAAACAATCAGTACTTTTTTTACGCTGTGGCCCCAGTGAGCATTACTTTCATCGTTTGTACATCAGAAAACATCTAGACGGCTACATTTGGCTAAAAAGTGATGCAACAATATGTTTCTTTAACTGACCTTGTCTCAGGCATATGGTATGCCTGAGAAATAAACACAGCGATGCTCGGTTTGATCTGCTGAGATACATTTGTACCAGATTAACAGCTCTCGCTCCTTCTGCCTCTCCAGGAGTCAGAGTGTGGTTCAGGCCATGGAGGAGAGCTATGAGGTGGACCTGGTCTACATCACAGAGAGGATCATCTCTGTCTGCTTCCCCGCAGCCGCCGAGGAACGCAGCTACATCGCCAACCTCAAGGAGGTGGCGACGATGCTGCGGTCCAAACATGGCGAAAACTATCTGGTGAGAAACACCTTGAAACGAAGCCAAGACATACGTATCACTTTTATTACCATGTGTGTCCTTTGCTGACAGTACTTCATGATTTCAGGTGCTCAACCTGAGCGAGCGGAGGGCTGAACTATCAAAGTTAAACCACAAGGTACAAACACCTCAGCAGATACATCTATCAAGTGACCTCACGTTTAAAAGATATGAAAACCGAAACCAAACCCTCCTTTAACTGGGTCTTTTCCCTCTTTTGGTCCTGATAATCTCCCTCAGGTTCTGGAGTTTGGCTGGCCAGACCACCACGCACCGGCGCTGGACAAGATCTGCAGCATGTGCAAAGCCATCGACACGTGGCTGAATGGTGACCCGCGCAACGTAGTGGTTCTACACAACAAGGTAAAGCAGAGAAAGGGAGTTGAAGTCGTTTTATCTCATTTGTTATATCTGTACAAATCTGTAAAACCAGATATGCGCATATGGATGTGGAATCTGTAGGCAAGAGACAAGACTTTGGCATTGAAAGTGTTGCGGTTTCCATTTGTAGTCCGTTAGATTTGACTAATTACTTTTGAGTGAGCTTTGGTTGCACGTTGGTAAACGGTACATAAATGGACGTCAGATGATTGGCTATCATTATGGTGATGGTGGAGCAGGGTTATGGTTGCGGTTTGAGGTTGGGGCTGGGAGGAAGGTTGAGGTTGGTGTCGGGGTGAGGGTTGGGGTTTGGGGTGGGGTAAGGGTTGGTTTGGTCTGGGTTTGGGTTTGGGTTTGGTGTTCGGTTTAGGGTTGGGGTTGGGGTTTGGATCGTGGTTTGGGTTGGGATGAGGGCTGAATCACTGTCAGACGACAGCCAATGGGTTCTGAGATTGAATATGTACAAAAAACTAAAGTGTAAAAATGAGAGGGGGTTTCGGACCATTTCTTAGTCAGGAGCAGTGGCTTCATGTAGTCTTTGTAACCTTAAGGCTGCAAGAACTCCAGCGGACACTAAAGTGTTGTTCATAAATGGTTTTCCTTTTTAAAAATGTCCTTATTTTTGAATCTACAGCACCATATGAATATGTGGTTTCTGACTTCTAAAACTCAGCATGAATCCTTGTAGCTGATCACTTCTTGCAGTTATAAACTTGTCTTGTTTAAACAAACATTACTACACAGTATTTGCCCAATGCTGTACAGATGAAAAACATTTTTCCCTGCTTAACTTGTTTCTCTTTAGAGTCTGACCGGTCACTTTTAAATAAGCAGCGGGATCAAATATTATTTTATGTTATTTATGCTTCCAGCTTTTCAAACTCAATTCAAGCAGCTTACTGACCAGTTCATCACATCTGAGGATTTGTTTGTTCTGCTCTCTTTCAATGATTAATGCAAAGTCTTTGATCCCTTTGAAATGATTCCTGTTTCAAAACAACTTTTTAATTATACATCTTGAAAAACTGTAACTGAGGCTTGTTTTGTCTGTGGCACAGGGCAACCGAGGACGGACAGGGGTGGTGGTGGCTGCGTACATGCACTACAGCAACATATCCGCAAGGTATCAAACATTTTGTGCTATACTGAGTTTAAATAAAGATAATTCAGGCTGTGAGTAGTTGTGAAAGTGTGATTTAGTCCATCACATCTCGTCCTCACAAGGTTTTGTAAGGACAAGAGCACCTATCAATCACAGTCAGGCCTCGAGGTCTGGGACTTGAGCAGCCTTGAAAATTAAACACCAATGTGATTATTATGGCAAAACACTCCGTCCTGGCAAGCTTATTTTTCTGGCTCTGCGAGAAGAAGCACTCCAGAAATGTCATCATTCTTTAATGCAACCAGATGTTAATAGGTGGGAAGGAGCCAGGAGGATTTAAAAATGCTCTGTACACGATGAAGGCTAGGGGGTAATTCTAAATCACAAACTTGGGGGAAAAAGTGCAGCTCTTCCACAATCGATTATTCTTTGTATGTGACTAACATGTCGGGTGTTGTGTCACGCAGTGCTGACCAGGCGTTGGACAGGTTTGCCATGAGGCGCTTCTACGAGGACAAAGCACTTCCTGTGGGTCAGCCATCACAAAAAAGGTCAGTTATTACCTCACTTCCTGTTTGCTGACATCTGCTTGATGAGTCTGACCTTTTTGAGAGCACTGTTTCTGAATTTTACTCCAGAACAGAAGAAGAAATTTGCTAAACTTCGTCTCCTGTTAGCTACCGTTGCTATGCCCGTCAAGCTTTCCGTTCTCGCAGGATAAAGGTGGAAAATTTACCACCTTGAGTCATTCTTGAAAGCTAGCAACTGTTGAATTTGTAAGCGGAAATTTCAACCCTTAAAAAACTAGCAGCTTTTATCAGCTGTAGCTCGCTAGCTACTTAGGCTAACCCGTTTGATAATCGATTGTAAAAGACATGAAAATACAGAAACAGCTTTGTTCTCGGCGCTAGTAAGTCCTAGTACTGTTTTTTCTGCATTAAAAGGGGAAACTTTTCATGCACTAGCTTACTGTTTACATTTTTAATGTTAGCTCTCTCAGCTAACAATTTTAGCTGGATATGCTGGGGCGTAAATGTATCCAAATCCAACAGAGCAGGACAAAGATGCTAACATTAGCCTTCAACATTCTGATATGCATTAAGGGCCAGCTCCCACCCATGGGAAAATACTACAAAGTGGATTTGTTGGCTAGTATTTTTTTAACATAACCTTAATCCACACAAAATAATGTACCAAGAAGTGTTTCTTGGCCTTGGGAGTCGTGTTACTGGAGGGAATAAGCTACCTAGTTGGACGTGCCAATGTTTTGCTGCACGTGACAGCAGACAAAGCAGCCTAGTCTCAGATATATTCCATTCAGTTTTGGTTTTTAGTTTTTCAGGATGAGCAAAAAGGAAACCACAAAACTCTTTACATGCAGAGAATGGCTTTTAGGGGTTTCTATGCTATAATTATAATAACACGGGTGATTAGCAAACATTCAACTGAAGAACTGACCAACAAGACAAAGATCCACACCAAACTTTGTTTTCGAAACAATTCACATCGGAAATTCCTTCCCTTTTTTTCTCTTCTGTTTATTTGCTATTCAGCTTTAATTGGGATAATTGTGTGTGAACGTCACAGCACGGAAAGTGTAATCTATCTTGTCCGTCTGAGAGATTCCACTGGTGTCCCTCGGGAGGCTTGGTGGCAGTTCATTCCTGTCTCTGTAGCATATCAGAGCATATTTTCCTCCAATTATTCCCCACTTTTAGCATTGAGCGTCGTGAGATAATGTCCTTTCCGTGAACAGAGAGCAAAACAGCGGTGTAAATTCCAAAGCAGAACGAGTCAAACCAATCAAGAGTGGTTGAAAGGTATTTAAACAATTTCTTATGTGGATTGCAGCTCCCTCTAGGAGGAGTGACACATCCTTCTTTAAGTCATAAATCTTCTCCTAAAATATTATTAGCTCCCTCTGCGTTATTAGACAATCAACTGCTTAAAGGCCTGCCCTCTCACCGTCTCTCTTCTTCACCTGCCGAGAGAGGAATCCTGATCCGAGCGCTTCTCGGAAAGGATGAGCAGGACAAAGGTTGCAGGGAATGAACGAAGAAACACAGGAAACAGCAGGGGACTTAACACCACTTCATTTCACCACCGGTGAATTAGACATCCAGCCATTCTCTAACAGGTCTATAGGCTTGCCCTCTGCCCCGCTGCTATTTCCTGCTTCGGATATAATTATCTCTGCCCCTGGAGTCTGCCAGTATTATGGTCTGGAATGTGTGACATTAACATCAAGAGTGGGAGATGAGCTCAATCTGCTGCCGGTGCTGTAAAAGCTTGTAAAAGTTTGGATTAAAGGTGTTACTCGTAGCATTTTAGCGCCATTAAATGATTACCATGTTGGATGGATAATGTCAGCTACAGTACACAAAGTGATCCCTTGCTGGGAGGATTGGCCGCCTCTTATGTGCCTCTATAGGTCAGATTCAGGTGGAAAATGTGCTGAATTGAATGATGGCACAAACAGGATGTTTGTAGACTCCATCAACTTGTTTTTATCTTCATTTTAAAGTTGCTCACAAGAAAATTTGAACGATAACTTGGGCAAAATAAGGAATTGTTACTTGTCCTTCACAAAAGTTTAAATAGTGTCAACTTTAGGTATGACTTCTTGACAATGTGACTTTTTGAAATGTGTTGCCGATTAGGTTTCTGTAAGGATGCATGTCTGGATGACTGCCATCAAAGAATTGAGTTTGTAATGAGGTGAAAAAGTTAAAATTTGAATAAAAGAAAGATACCAAGATGATGGAAGGAGAGATTTAGATACGATAGTGATGCTTTTGGGCCATGTTTTCCATTTTTCCTTTATTTCCTCAATTTCGTTAAGGAGTCAATCAGTTGGAGGTGTGTAACAATATATAACAGAGAAAGACAAGCAATTACTGCCATGAAGCAGCCTCATAAGGTATAAGGTATGCCCATATGAACATGAGTGATAGAAGAGGACTCCCAGAGTTCAGACGCTGGCAATCATGGAGTAAAACCTGCAGGATGATGGAAACTCTCAACTGAACCAACCAGAACAATCTTGAGGACATGGTGGTGATATGGAGGTTGTGGTTGCGTAATCATAGCATTGAAAGACAGAATGACAAGATCGCTGATGATTGATCAGATGCATTTGCATTGTTTTTGGAAGGAAACATAACAAGCACACAAAGACAACCAAGGACAGGCATTTCGTACAACGTATACAAGTTAATTCCTCGATAAAACCCAGAACATGATTACATCTAATATCACGCACGCACACGCACTGTAAATACAAGCCGTTTCCTCCTCTCAGCGCTGCTCTCGTGGCGTCCCCGCTCAGTCTAATTGAATTAGAAAGAGGCTAAACCATCTGGCCACTGACAGCACAGCAAAGGAGGGGGGTGTCTGCATGTGGCGACCCCACGGTCAAGGTCACGGTTGGTACGATCATCATTATCATCATTAACAACCAGACCACACTAACTCAACAGACCCCCAACTGGCCTCTGCACACACCGATTCAGTCTGACATTTCCCTCCGCGGATAAAGGTTGTTTTATAGTCGGAGTGGGATTCAGTTCTGGCAGCTGTTGGAGGTAAAAGTGAACCACACAGGATGAGGGTTTTTGTCCGCATGAATTTGGTGTGTAATCTAGTCAGAACGTCCTGAGAAGACATAGTTGTTAGACGATAGTGATCCCAGACCCTGTAATCAAGTGCCACCATCACACCAAAACTTCCTGTTGATGACTTGTTTGTTCTAGAGCAAGGTTTTTCTAACAACCAGAGACTGGATTACCATGATATTCATCACTACCAAAAGGCAAAAATGCATGCTTGTGCACCACTGAGCATTCATCTCTTTGTCTCAATGCCAAAAGCTAAAAAATCTCATCATTTATTTGGCAAAGTGACTGAAAGTCTCAGCACAAGTGATACTGCCAACGGGATAAAGTCCTGATTTTAATGACCAATGTGGGTCTTAGAAAACATTACTTTTATTTGTTTTATTCCCTTTACTCATCTGGAAATTGGTAGTTTTTTTAGGGTTAGGTTTAGGTTCGGGATACAGATCCCAGAAAAGGTGGGGCAAGAAAAATGGGGAATGACATACAAAAAAGGTTGTTTGTTGGACCGATGTTGGAGTTGTTGTGGTTCATGGTCGGCACCTTATTCCCAAAACCGGATTATTCAATCTTTGAAAAACAGCGCTGTCTTTTTATTTCTTCTTTAGCTCCTGTTGGACAGATTGTGGATATATGAGTCTTATTCCCAACTCGTCAAATACTGATGCTCTCAGATCGCAAGATTCTTGGAGCCTTGGTGCTCTATAAAGGATGTGTCAGACTGAACAGACTTACTTTCCTTCCTCTGCAGGTATGTGCAATACTTCAACGGCCTTCTCTCCGGACACATAAAGATTAACAACAAGCCTCTGTTCCTGCATCATGTCATCATGCACGGCATTCCCAACTTTGAGTCCAAAGGAGGTGAGTATCTTCTTCAACCAAATGAACAGTTAGAACATTATCTTTCTGCAAAATATTTTATTTCCCTTGTTTCTTTCCCGTCACAGGCTGCCGTCCTTTCCTGAAGATCTACCAGGCAATGCAACCAGTCTATACGTCAGGAATATAGTATGGACACTTTTATTCCAGTTTCAGTGTGGTTTGTGTGAATCCAGGGCAAAGATGACACTATACTGAATCAAGTTTTTGAATTTTAACAAGACATCATTGTTTTTATTCCTACAGCAATGTTCAAGGAGACAGCAACACCAGTATCTGCATCACCATCGAGCCCGGCCTGCTTCTGAAGGGAGACATCTTGGTAAGATTTTAAATATCAAGTAGATATTTCTCTCATATGTAGAACGATATTGCCTGACTCAGTCGATGTATTGATCTTTGACAACCCTTCTCTCCCCTTTCTTTCCATAGTTGAAGTGCTACCACAAGCGCTTCAGAAACCCAACCAGAGATGTGGTGTTCAGGGTGCAGTTCCACACCTGCGCCATCCACGACCTCGGGGTGGTCTTTGGGAAGAACGAGCTGGATGAGACCTTCAAAGGTAACAATCCTCCGGGTGGGTGTTGGTGCCTTTTATCATTGTGTGTTCATAAGAAAGAAAAACTGTATTTAAACCCCAGACAAGTACAGATAATGGGAGCAAAAAAGTTGTCACTGCAGTAGTTTTGAACTGGTTTTCACTGGTTTCCAGTATGGAAAAGTGCTCTCTGTTCCTGCTCTTCATATTTTTATAGTAAACAGGGTCCTCTGGTGGTGAAGGCAAACTCAGCAATCACTTACATTCAGTGTTAAGGAGTAGTGAACTACATGGAGTTAAAATCACCCCTCTGGTTGTTCAGTTCAGAGTGATTCAAGTTATTAAATGACTTTTTTTGTTTGTGGATTTTAATACTAAGACAACAAACAAATGTTGAGCCATTAAAGGAGAGGTGAAGAGGAAAACTTGAACATATCAGCTGTCAATTAGTCACAAGTATTGATTATTGTTTTTAATTAACAAACGCTTGGAGAAGTTGACAAAGATTGTATATTTTATTTCTTACACCTGTTTATATTACTCAAAATGAATACAAACAAATGCTAAAATGTATTTTTTGGAAGTTTGTTGAACTGAAATCGAAGTCTGATCTGTGATTGTCACTGTAATGCTTGATGCAGGTTAAAACATATATTACATATTGTGTCTGTGTTCATTCGTGTCCATTTTTTGACATCAGTCTTTACACCATGTGTCTCTACAGATGAGAGGTTCCCAGAGTACGGGAAGGTGGAGTTTGTTTTCTCATACGGGCCAGAAAAAATCAAAGGTAAACTATTATTTCTGACTGAAAGTTAAACATGTACAGTATATGTGTCTATATAGTATATTTAGAATATGTATAATATTGAAAATAGATATATTCAGTATCAGATCTGATGTATTGGCAACCATGACAATATTCAAAATGCTGATATGACAGCTAATACACTCCGTGCAAGTACTCCATTACCCATAATGCCATGTGTTCCTCAGGCCTGGGCCACCTGGAGAACGGGCCGAGCGTTTCTGTGGACTACAACACCCAGGACCACCTGATCCGCTGGGACTCGTACGAGAGCTTCAGCCAGCGCGGTGAGGACGCTGTGGACGGCGAGCACGGTATGTCCACACACACGTGCACACAGTGTGATGGATGGGTTGTCTCCACTCATCCACACTTACTAATAGAGACTGTCAGACTCACATGCTGTCCAATTTTAGACGTTTCTGAAAAAATCTTAACATTCAGCGGACATAAATGAAATTCCTCAGTCGCCACCACAAGTCGAGATCTCTGCACTCTGTTGAGGACAAGATACATCTGAGTCTTTCTACTCGTCACTCACCTCTAAACTCAACATCTCTGAGCTGCCCATGCATGCCCCCAAACCCTCCTCCCTCCCGAGGCCTGTCAATTAGTGCTTTAAATAGCCGCTGCAGAAATAGGGGGGCGTCAGTCGCCCTGCTACTGGCTGCCCCCCTCTGCAGGGGGGTTGTAACCTGAGAAGCCACCAACCGGCAAGTCCCACAAACCCACCTCCATCCACTCCTAGATCCTGCTTCTGTACCAGGAGTTCAGGAATTTGAAATCTGGGCACCCTGTATCATGTCTCCTACCTATTCAGTTATCCTCAGACATATCAGTGCAAGGAATGAATGCTGAATACCCAAAATATAAAATATCTAGTTCATTGCAGCTGCCATTAGGGGTTTTGTTGCTGCTAACTCGGTTGGAAATTGTCCCAGTGGCTCGTCAAAAATATCTAGGAGTGTTTTTCTATGGCTGGAAAATATCCTGAATTCTTGTGAAAAACATCCAGTGTTGTTGCCACCAACACAGCTGGAAATTGTCAAAAATGTCAAAAATGTCCAGTTTTGTTGCCACTAACACAGCTGGAAATCTTCCTGACGTCTCATCAAAAATATCTGGAAAATGTCCCGACATCTTGTGAAAAACATCCAGTGTTGTTGCCACAAACACAGCTGGAGATTGCCGGGACGTCTCGTCAAAACTGTCTGGTTTTGCTGCCACTAACACGGCTGGAAACTGTCCAGAAGTCTTTAAATCTGCCCTCTGGACTGTTTCTACCATTTGTCACTGATTTTAAGCAGTTATGCAGTAAGAAATCAGTTGCAGAGGAGGCAGACACATTACAAAGTCAAGTTGCATTTTTGTGATTTGTGCAAATTATTATCATCATAGTTTGTGTCTGAATGAGTAAATGGGATCACTAAACAGCAGAACATAATCATTACAGAATCATTTGTGAAATAAGCATTGATGACATCATAAAATATCCTGTCTCAGACTTTTTAAGACTGTTACCTCTTTCAGTGATGATGAGATGCATTATTACTGCTGTTAATCTGAGAAAACAGGAGGACGCACTCACCCTCCGTTGAGTCAGGACTTGGCAGCCATCGCAGCGCTGCTGCATCCACTTTTATATATGGGATTTTTTTTCTTCTCTTTTTTACGGCTTTGCAAAGACCCATTTCATTTTTATGAACATCCCCCGAGAACCGTTGCGGTAATTGCTGTGTTGCAAGAAGGTCAGTGGGAATCGCCAGGATTGCAAGTTTGATCCTAATTGAATGGGTGGTGGCGGCGTTCTCAGCACTCAGCAGAAAGAAAAAGCTCTCGGCCAGTTTGCTCATTTCTCTAATTGCGGCCGTCGCTCTTGCACTTGGACGTGAGAATCTGAGCGTTCAGAGGAAGCTGGTGCAGGAATACAGTATCTGTTATTATGAGGAGGGAACAGATAAAGAATAAAGCAGATTTTACTTGTATTACAAGATCTGATGAGATCATCGCCAAAGAGAGATTCAACAAAATAACCATCAGCAGTAGTTTTATTCCGACAAAAAAGACTTGTTTTGTTGTCGTAAAAAGTAATAAACTACCACTGGGAAAAAAGATATCTATTAAAGATTATTAATAGGCAGTGAGAGAATGTTAATCAGGTGTCAAATACACATTTGGGTGATGCCACATGAATGACGCTGATAAGCCTCCATGACGGAACGCCCTATTTTTACCCGCCGCTGTACAGCGGACGCTAATCACTCATCATCAGGTATCATTTGGGGAATCCAGACTTGTTTATTTGTCCGGGTGTTAAACAAATGATTCATCCTCTGGGGCTCGGGGCAACTCATCCTGACGCCGTTTTTAACAGAGTCCAGCGACCTTGGAAATCCCGTCGAGAGGACTCAGCGAAAGATGGGTGTCTTAAAAGGGTCGGCGGGATTAGGCGGCTTAGAGTTGTGTGCATTTCATACTCACGGGGAACGCGAGGAGAGGCGTCCTCAGCTTTCTTTAACAGGAGGTATTTGGGACGAGTGTTGCACTTAAGCAGTCACTGAGGTGTGAGTTTGAAGGTGTTGGTCCAGCTGTTATACAGTATTTTTGCACTATATGGGCGTCTGTTTATGCCTGTAAACTTACTTATTATTTGTTCAGGTCTTTTGCAGTTTTTTATGTGGTGTGTTTAAGTGTGCGTGAGTGTGTGTGAAGCGCACCTTGTGTTTGTCGGCTCGCCTTTGCTCCACTAATAGCCCCGCTGTGTGGCGGCAGCTGTCGACCCCGGAGGTCAAAGCAGTCAGAAGGCCACCGTTCGGGCCAGCGAGCAGCCGCAGAGCAACTGCAAACCTGCTTTTTAAAAAAATGACAGATTATTTTCATATTCTCATTTTAAACACTGGAATCAACACAATATCCAATTTTATCCCCACATATATACATATACATACATATACATATATAACCCCACAGTGGTCGATTGTAAATATCACTTCTAACTATTTTGTTCATTTAAAGCAAGAAACTAAACATTTGGTGAGATGCCAAGGATGAAGGTCAGTGGATATTTTGTCTTATTTTGAAAAAACAGCGACACTAACAGTATAACTTGGTGTGAGAAAGAAAAGATCTCAATTGTTTATGGTCCTTAACCCAAAGTATAGTGATTGAAAACACTAAAACTCAATGCTTGTGTTCAGAAATGCTTCATGCAGCATCTTCATCATATCAAGTGGATGCTTTATAATGTTTCCAACTTGAAAAAAAGTCATAAAAAGTACTGAAGTAACCACTTAAACTCAAATATTGTTAAGTATATTTCATTATAAAGCTATGAGCTGCTATCTTGAATGAAGTGCGTGTTCAAGGAATATAATGTTCCCTTGAGAATAACCACTAAACGTAGTGTTTTGCCACAGGAGAATAAGTGTGTGTGTTCCAGTGTGTGTGGTGTACAGTAGGGCAGCGGGCCCAGTCTTCCTTGTTTACCGCCCACCTCCCATATTTGGCTGGGGCTGAGCCCTGAAACATGTCTGGAATAGCTGGATAGAGGCAGACGGAGAGACAGAGATAGAGAGACAGGCGCAGAGAGGCAGAGAGGAGCAGAGACGACCAGACTTCTGCCAAAGTGTAAAGGTTTTTTTTTTGTATATTGGTGAAGTTTGAATGAAGGAGAAAGGAAACGGACGGAGAGATTAAGGAATGAAGTAAAATCGAAAGGAGACGGAGAGCAGATAAACAGCACTGGTTGGTGAGTCCTTCAGATTACTAATGGTAACTTTCCTTACAAATTAAAAACATGTTGATTTCAAATATCCATGTGTGACCGCCTTTAACATGCAGTAAATTCAAGTTTTATTAAATCATGTGAAAAATATATTAAATATGTTTTATTTTTGCAGCGGTTAAATGGTTTCTTGGCAATATTATGCAGGTTTTGCCCTCTAAAACGTCTTTCGTCCATACGAAACGACAAGACTTTTTGTTCATCGGGTCCCACACACAAGAGTCTGTTTGTCTGTTTATTGCGTTTCCATGTCAACACTGTTGCATCTTGTGTGTTTGGCACCTATATGGCATAAAATGAGTCATGGAGCGAGCAATTTGTGTGCGGAACATTTTATGAGCGGGCTGCAATTTGGGTACACCAAAACTATTAGGGAGCTTTGGTTGGTAACTTCGTGTGAGCTCCAGAGAGCTTGGACTGGGACAGAGTACATGTTGGAAGGTTTCCTGGAGACAGTATTTGAAAAGCTGAAACCTTTGGTTTGTTGGTGTATTGATATGTATATATCTTACGTATTTGTGTATGTTTCTCCGTGGTTGCTGCAAGACAACAGAAGGGAACGCGACAATATGAGATATCATTGAAAAAAAAAGGCCCCTTCTGGTAGAAACGACCGAAAAACAAGTATCTTGAAGGTCATACATCGGGTTGACCACCATCCCAAAGCGTCAGTAAACCCAAAGAATCCATATTTGACGAGTTCGAAACCCAAAGTGTCAGTCTTTGACCAGTTTGGAAACCCAAAGTGTCAGTCCTTGACCAGTTTGGAAACCCAAAGCGTCAGTCTTTGACCAGTTTGGAAACCCAAAGCGTCAGTCTTTGACCAGTTTGGAAACCCAAAGTGTCAGTCTTTGACCAGTTTGGAAACCCAAAGCGTCATTGGGAATGTGACTCAAAAATCCATTTTTTATCAAAATGGGCCTTTAAGTTGCTGTCTGACAAAATATTTACCCCAAATAAGTTTAGAGCAGTTCAATTACATCATTAGTTGATTTATTTCCAAATCCAGCCCTCAGTGTCCAGCACTCATCTTGAAAAAATAACTTCATAGCTTCAGGAAAAAGGGAAGCTTTCAGTAAAAGTTACATTTGTCTGAAGTCTGCAGAAATGGCGAGTGATCAGGTATTTCCAGAGCACTTTGTGTGTGTCTTGCACAAGCACATAATGCTTCTAGTTAGACCTCGTGCTGACAGCACAGTGAGCTGTAGCAGCAGGTTCAAATCCCAGCCGTGGAAACCCCGCTGAGCCAGTCCTCATCTCTTAATGCCTCCTTTCTCCTACTGTCTGTCTAGATGTCTACATATGGATTTATCTCTGTCTCTTAAGGTCTGTTGGCTGCTCTGCCTTTGTCTTTTTCTATGAGCGCGTTATTGATTTCAGTTAACTCGACCACATTTGTACTTTTCTGAAAGTATCTGTCAAATCCCTTCTGAAAAAATACGAGACAAAATAAGTTTAAGTGACTGTTTTGTTGATTTTGTATTTGAAGTTTGTCAATTTAACTCCTTCCAAAGTTGCCCAGGAATGTATTCATAAGAAATACAAATTTGTCATTAATACAGCTATAAAAATCCAAATGCTTTGGATTGTTACTGTAACTCTTGTGCACTTAGATTGAACTACAGCACTTACAGTAGGGAAAAGGTTGCCGTCTCTGAGAGTTAAACGTGGCACCCCAAAGCTCTCAAAGAGACGGAGATGACAGACCGACATCTAGGTAGAAAGCAGGCAGACAAACTTTTATGACAGCTACTAATCCTCTTGAGTGAAAGACATATGGACGGACAGATGCACAGAAAACCAAGCTGCCAGCCGGGAGACAGCCAGACGTGGAGACAGAGGCAGACATTCAGGCCAGAGAGTTAGCCTGACGTGATCCTGCCGAAGCAATTTTATGACACACTGGTGGTGTAATTTTGTTCTTGTTCATATGCAAAGATGCCAACTTGACCCCTGAGGTTTTGAGCTGATATCAAACTAATATTTTCAGGCTGAAGCAAACGTTTGGTTCCATTATACGGCTTGTTTAACCATGTACTTGACAAATTATGTTTAAGAAAATGTGGAATGCGTTAATCTATAATCATGCATTTGTTTGAGGCAGATTTAATATCAGATTCTACAGATTGTGACTGATGAAGAAGACGACACCTTATCTAATATATCTATATCTGATAAAGGTGCCTTTTAGAGTTACTCAGCAAAACACCTTCAATGTACTTCCCTCCTCATGAAACAACTGCAAAGCCATTTTTTTTAAACTTATTTAAAACCTTGCAATGTTTACATTAGAGATGTATTATTTAGAACAGGATACCAGACTCAAAGATGGCACCTATTCAGTCCAATGAGAGTTAGTCGCCTGGCTCATATGCCAAAAAGGTTTCTAGCTTCTGGATTTACTTCCTAGTTATGTGGCCCAATAAGTATGTGCAGTAGGGTTCTGCCCGCTGACCCCGCTAGTGAGTTTCCTGGTAGCCAAAAAGGCTACCTTCCGTCAAAATGAAATAAGTAATTGGTTAAGGTCAGGGTTCAGATAGGACAACATCTGGGTCCAGGTCCAGGTCCGCCCTTATGTAGGTTTAGGGGAATGGAGAAGGATGCCCAGTCGAAAGGTGGGATCAATTTTAATCATACCCTCTCAAATCGCTGACTGGTTGCAGGGGAATTTTTCGCTGTAATACCATGAGTGGCCAATGGGCAAAATTTGAAACAAGACTGAGTGGCGTTGCCCTATCCAGTCCTAAATAATATATTCATGAGTTACGTGCATGTTGCTAGCTTGCAGCCTTCTTCCTCCTCGCCTTTGTTGGCACATTGCTACATTTCTTTGCACGTTACCACCATCCAACTGTGGAACTTGCTTATCAAAACACTGCTCTGTAGCACTACTAGTGGTCGATAACTCCAAAGGGTGCCTTTAACCTTTTAAAGGGATTTGCAAATTGAAAAATGTTATCACTATATATCATATTATATTAGCCGTTTTCTGTCTCCTGTCAATGATTCTGGACGGACAATAATTGTAACTTCACTTTGGTTTTATAGACCAAAAATCTATTACAAACGCGACCCAGCTGAAGATCTGATATGACAGAGAGAAAGGAGCCGACATGAATCAGACGCGGAGTGTAGCTGGATGTCAGTCAGACATGGAGACAGTCAGACAGATCGCTTTTTATGACAGTCGCTCAGATGACAGACAGGCGGATGGATGACATCATCCTGAAAGCAATCTTGGGGACAGACACTGATACAGTCACGTCACGTTACCTCAAACGGTGACAGCTGGACACTGGGTGATGGATGGACTCAGAGGCAGACACGGCAAATATAAAACCGCGACAGTTTTCCTTGTGCCAGTCACTGATACACCAACCATGACACCTTTTTCACTGATGGACTGTCACATCATCCCTTATGAGGATGTCTCTCTTTCATGCTCTACTGCAAAAAGTGTCCAACCTGAGTCACCCGTTTGCAGCCTAGACGTTTTTCTTTGTATGACGTGAAATAGGTCTTTGGTTTTTCAGAAGAGTGTTGCCCTAAAATCAGTTTGTTCACTCTTTGAAAATACAAACAAAAATGAATTTATTTGCACTGGAAATAAGAGGAAAAAAAACAGTTTCAAGGAAAAGGAAGCTTTTAAGACCAAGTGCTGAAATGAGCGGCTTAACGAGGATATTTTTGCAGTGTCTCCACATCTCTCACAGGTCTTTAAGACTAGTCAGTCAGTTGTCAGTCAAACCCAGTCACCCACTGCTGGCACGCAGACTGGCCGGCGTAACAGTGATCTGAAAGCTGTGAAGGTGAATGTCACATCCTGCTGTGAGATACCCGATGGCTCGCTGACAGCGCCATGCCTGCCACTGCATGTCAGTGTGTATAATTGTACATCTAAGAGTCTCCAACTGGCTCAAAAATGTTGATCCACGTGATGAAAGGGCAGTTTGCAGCAGAAAAACACAAAGCGACAACAAGATACTTTGGGTCACACTGGAAAACATATCCATCTGAACCTGTTAGTATTACTGATGGTTAAACCTTTATCCTTGAGATAATTTAAAAATAAGAAAGTTGAGTGAGTTCGTTAGACATGATGTCAAAAGTCCAAACAAGCATTTATTGGTCAATCAAGAATTCGTTAAAGAGTCAAGAAGTCTTGCCAGAAACAAACGTTTTAGTTTAACTACAGCAAAAAAAAACATCCTTAGAAGTCATTAAAATCCAATAAATCTTCCACTTTCTTGTTAATTTATCTTCTTTACACTGCTTGTTCCAAGAATGATCTTAAATGTATCTTAAGTCTTGATTTATCTGCATCATTCTCTCTATCTCAGAGGGAGTGCACCATTCTCATCCCGTTCCTTCAAGTTTAAGTTTAGCATTGTTTTGGTTTGTCTTTAACGAGCCGTAGAGAACAAATGGTTCTTTTCATCCTTGCCTTCTTCACCCTCTTTAAAAGCAGGGTGCCTCACTTTCCCAACCTCCCAGTTTTACTGCTCTCTTGCCCACTCAGTTTCCCCCTAACCCATGGACCTTCTTCCAACTCCCAAGAGACCTTTCTGGCATGGGTCAACCCACCCACTTTAAATAGCCCTTACTGTAGATGTCATGTATGCATGTGTGTGCGAATATGCATTTATACATTTACATGAAATCATACACCGCATCCAATAAAACGATCGTTCCCAAGTCACACACCATGGGATCACCGTTGAATTATGTGTAAACGTTAGTTGTGTTTCTATATTTATATGTGTCTGTATTTTGTAAAAATGGGGTTGGCCCTTTTAATATTTTATAAGGTCATCGTGTCCTCTATAAGAGTGTAAAGCCCGGCTTGAAATTTCCACCACCCTTGGAAACTAGCAGCCGACAAGAGGACCCAAAGGAAAAACACAACCAAAAAAAACAATTTCAGGATTTTAAGATAAATAGGTGCCAGTTCCACAGAATCTACTGGTACAATGGATGGTGCCAAGAATTAAGAAGTTACTATGACATAATATAAGATAAATTGGTGAAAATCTCTTGTACATTGAATATTGCCAAGAATTAAAGGTCCAATTTGTGAGAAAGTTGATTTTTGAGTCTCATTCTCAACTCAGATTGACCTAACCCACAATCGCAAAGCGTCAGTGTTTGACAAGTTGGGAAACTCAAAGTGATTGAGACTCAAAAATCAACCAACCTTTAAGACGTTACTTTAACATGGAAAATAGTATCATCTGGATAATAATTCCATTTAAAATGTTAAACACATTAAAAATATGAACTTGTAAGGGAAACAGAAGTGGTCCAAGAACAGAGCCTTGAGGAACCCCTTTACGTAATCCTTGGGAAATCAGCGTTAGTTATTTTGGTCAACATCAGTGAGTATTTGACAAGCTGGGAATGAGACAACTTGTGGACCTCAGAGTTCAAATAAATTACTATAAAGATAAAGTACATTTAGTTGGCTAAACCTGTGCAATTAAAGGATTGTGATGGTTTTCTCCCACATCAGTCCTAAACTTACACGGTTTCATACACCAAGAACCCAGGGAGTAATTCATAATGCACGTGTACACAGTGTCCAGCATGTTCTCACTACTTTATAGGTGTGTCGACAGTGTGTTTGTTAATCTCTAATGTAATAACTATGTATATAATCCACATCCCAGGCGGTGCATTTGATACAGCAATAACAGTGGTTGTAGCACATTGTCTATTTATAATAAACCATTGGCCACAGGTGTTTAAATGGCTTTTTAATGGCCTCCAAGGCTGCGATGTGGCAATGAAACACTCAAGCGAACACTTAAGAGGATACAGCCAAGAGGCAGGTGCTGTGTGTGTGCGTGTGTCTGTGTGTTTCTGTGTGTAGAGTGCTGTATGAGCAATGCCTCTGGCACTTTCACGAGAGAGGAAAGAAGCTGTCACAAGAGAGAATATAGAGAATGGACAGGTGTGTGTGTCAGAGAGACTAATATTAGTGCTGAGTCAATGGAAGGGACAATTAAGATGCTAAATTTAGTTTTTTTATTAGTACTTTATGTACAGAAATCTCTTGAACCTGGTTGGGATTTTACTGAATATGTAAAAGAGTGGTGGTAAATGTGGCTTTGTCCTTAGAGACAGAGAGGATGGCATGTTACACCCGTTAACCGCAGTAGGAAACAAATTGTTAGCCATTTGTGTTAGCCAAGCCTCAGTGACTCAACCAATCTAATTTGAGGTCTTCTGCAGCTATTTATTGACATATGAAGAAAGCTATTTGTTCTATTCAGATGGAGAACCGCTTGTTTGTGCCATTCAGATCATGGTGACTGGTTTTGTCATCGTGCATGGATCATATCTGAATCACTGTGTTTATAATTCAATGCGTGTATGTTCGCATTGAAGTGTTCAAGGAAGCTCAGACAGCTATAACCATAATAATACGAGAAACCAAACCAAACCAAATTCACTTAATCCTTTCAAAGGGTGTCCATGTTGGCATTGTGATGTATTTAGCAACCAGCAGATATCCGGTTGTTTATCCGGTTTCCATGGAAATGTTTGGACCACTTGAGGACTTCTCGACCAACAAAAGCTCAAGAACAGCTACTAAGTGGACTTGAGTGAGATGGCTGTGTCCTCACCACAGGGTTTGAGTCCAACCTCTGGTCCTTTGCTGCATGTCACCCAATCTATCTTTCCTCTTTCCTGTCAACTTTATAGTTGTCCTTTCAAATAATGGCAGAAAAAGCCCCCCAAAAATGACAGAATATGGTATGATATGGTTTGTATTATGGTTTGTAGATGCTGTGTCCTCGCTGTAGGATTTAGGTCCAACTAGTGGCCCTTTGCTGTCATCCCGTCTCTCTTTCTTTCAACTTTCCTGTCAACTTTATAGCTGTCCTATCAAGTAAAGGCACAAAAATGTACTTAGAGCATATTTTTATTACAGTATATCAAATAAAATTATCCCTTTTTGACACCTGAAGCATCATATTTGATTATTTGTGAATGCTTCCAGCATTTTAGCACTCATCTCTGTAGTTCTTCATGTCCAGGATTAACAGAAATAGCACCTCCTGAAGCTGCTAGGGATTCAGTGTCTTGCTCAGGGACACCTCAGCAGGTCAGATTTTTGCAGGCAAGCACGTTTCTCCCAGCTTACGCACATGCCATGAGTGTGGGGCAAATGTAAAGGTTGTGACCTTGTGAACGCTTGTCTGGTAAGTTCCCGTCATGCCCGGCGTTGTTTTGCACTTCCGTCCTTTGCTAAGTCGAGAGGATTGTGCCAAACTGACAGGCCTCTGTTTAAGGAGGTGAGAGTCATTCACACTTGACCTGTGAGTCAGCCACTCCTGTGACGTTTCTGTCTCAACTTTATCCTGTCGGCATACCTTGACAAAACTTCAGCGGGTTCAGTTTTTTCTGAAAATATAAAATTATCTTTTATCAGATTTGGATGATTTGGATTTGGAAGATCAGCTCAAGTTTTTAGTGGTGGGTTTGTTCGGTTGGTGATTCAGTGGAGACTTTTAAGGCATCATCCCTAGCAACAGTACCAAATCAACAAATATTAAATAAATCAAAATGTTCCCTGTTACAATACCGCAGCAATGTCGCAGGCCTCTTACCCCAGAAAAACGTTGCTTTTTGCATTTTTTAGTCTGTCTGTTTCTTTCTTTCCTCTATGAGCCATGACATGCCAAATAACAGCGTTCGCTCCCCTGATTGAACCTCAGGATGGGGTTAACCAGCAGCTGGAAAAAGTGTTGCCCTGGCAAACTTGAGTCGTTTTTGTCAATGAAAGATCATCTTTTATGGACTGGAACAAGGGAATTCCCTATTCTCTGAAAGGTCAGGGCGAAAGAGACAGAGCGTCAAAGACAGATGGAGCTCAGCTGGTGGAAAATTTAAAACCACAGTTCTGTGAAAAATTTTGAAATACTGTAGATTAACTAAAACTTAGGCCTTTAAGGATTTATGCCATGTAGTGAGAGCTTTCTCTGCAAAAAGATTAAACTTTGCCTTGTACAACTTGCAGATAGTAATGGGAAGGGTTATCCTGAGTAAGGGGATCCCCTCTGATGACATCAGCAGGCAAGGGGGCTACAGTCCCGGGCAGACAGATGGCGTGGGAGTTGTAGTTTATTTGTGACGACGCTGCTTCACATACAGCTGGGAAGTAGTGGTGTCGGTGGTGGTGGAGTCCCTCCCCCGCTGCCGGGAACAGTCGAAGATCATCCCAGAGTGCCAGCTCACCCCTTTGAGCAGCTTCAGTGGTACGGCCCCGCCTCGCTCCAGCAGAGCACATGTTGGGTGATGAGGAGACATGAATCAGAGAGGACACAGAGAGTGAAAGAAGCTCAGAGGCTGAAAGTTCAGTCACTGAGAGGCAACTGAAGGACTCTTGATGTATAGACTCAAATTTGGCTTTTTGATTTCAATATAACTGGCTGAAGATGAGGGAATATTCCATCCTTTCTTGATCGTTTTGGGAAGAATGACGTAAAAATACAGGTAAGAAGGATGTTTGATGCCATTACCTAGAAATATAATTATGATTTGACAGATTTTAAGTTTAAATTAAATAGAATAAAAGTTGTTCACAGTGATATAAAAAATTGAAAATCAAATATCCGGGATTTGAAGAAAGCTTTTTTATTTTGTCTTCAAAATAATTATATTTTTGAAAATATAAATTACACCTTTTTTCTCAAAATTTCTTACTCCTCCTAAATTAAACCAGACGCCAACCAAAATGTAGCACTAAACCGCTTAATTTACTTCCGTAACGTTAATCCCCTTGTCATCATTAAAAACAAACCACAGGAACAAACTGTGTTTACAACTTCCTCGCCTGCCCTCCCGTTCCTGCTGCTACTGTGCCTGTGAGTTGTTGTTGACATGGGTTTTGAAATAGCTGTGGTCCGAGTGATCCGCCATCTGTCCCCCGGGGGTCGCTCGATTTGGAACATCCCACATATGAGCCAGCCACGTTGGTCAAGTATATGTTGTGTATCCTTTTGCAAATGTTTATTGGATCCGGGAAGCCAGCATCGGTGTATTATTTTCTTCTTGTAAGCATACAGTAAGTGTTTCCACAGAATGAGCTGTTGCACGTGTGATTGTTGTGTTCCTTGGAAGTTTGGAGTAGTACCTTGGGCTATAATTGAAGCACACATTGTATCCCCCACTGTGTGAATTACAGTACTGGACTTGACTTCTGTTTATGTGTCTTTTTCCCACATTTTTGAGGTATTTTTTCACCATCTTTGCACCTGAATTTCTTAAAAAGAACACATTCCTGAGCTGTACGTCCAAGGAATGTCAAATGAGTTTTTACACACTTCTAATACTATAAACAGATGGAGATTTTTCCTCTGTGATTAATGTTTTTGATTGCTATTGCCAGGAAGGAGCGGTATGTGTTCAAAAGTCTTGTGAACGTTTACAGACTGTTTTGAAAGTTTTCTTGTTTTGAAAGGTAGAGTTACTCTTTATTCTTTAGTTTGAAGCACAACCAAGCCAAAAGAATTTGCTCCAGTTTTTTAAATATAGCCCATAAGCCACAAACTAAAAAACACAACCGAAAAACAGACCATATTTTGATAAGGACACATTCCTGTGAAAGAATCTTGTCAAAACTTTGATTGTGTAACATCAAGGCATTCAGTCTGACTATGCCGGCATGATTCAGCAGCCAGAAATCAACTTGAGGAAGACAGCCTGTCCTCTCTTAGTCCAGCTCTGGGCTTTCAAACTGGCACTGCTGCTCTTCTCTTTGGCTCACACAGACCAGCTGTTTCCGTGTCTTGGACCGGACCCACCCTGGTTCACGTCAGACCATGTGGGCCTGCACTGACGCAACGTGACAGGAGCTTTAGCCATGCAAATTGGCTATTAATAGAGCTGGAAGGAGCTGTGTTGCTGGTGGCTGGGCTACAGGCTGCACCTCAGGGTAAAAAAAAATGGGTGCAGAGGGGGGTCAGTGTGCTGGTGGTGTGAGTGATCCTGTCCCATGCAAATGGAATTTGATGATTGGAGCCAAGGAAACCAGTCTTTGTGGTTATGGTTAGGTTTTTGTCTCATCCGCAGCACAAAAAAGACAAACACGTGTCCTTAATTTCCCCTTGTTTTTTAATCTGTGTACAGTAGGAACTGCATAAAATGTGAGACTAAATTAAAAATGTCCCTTTGCATCTCTTTCAGATGTTGGTCACACCCAGGGTCCCCTTGATGGCAGTCTATATGCTCGAGTCCGCAAGAAAGACTCCCTGGAGGGAGTTGTCACCATCAATGGCCTCCCAGTCCATGAAAACCCCTTGACAAATGCCGAGAACCCGTTAAGACACCCCAACCACCCCCTCCAAACCACTGACCAGACCCTTCCTGTGACAGGCCACGCCTCCCTCCCTGCCGTTGACCACACCCTCTCTGTGAGCAGTGATTCCGGGAACTCGACTGCATCCATCAAGACTGATCGTACTGATGAGCACAGCCAGTCCTTGCAGAGCGCCGTGAACCACAACAACCCAGCAGCGACTCACCCGCCGCTCAGCCCACAGGAGAAACGAGAGCTCGACCAGCTTCTGAGTGGCCTTGAGGCACCAACCCGACAAGCCTACCTGTCCACATCCACAAGTCCAGGAGGAGGTGTCCGACACCTGGTCCCAGCGCAAGTGCATGTCAACGGGGGCCACACGAGGCTAGTTGGCGCCCCTTCAACAGAGGAGCGTGAGACAGATATTCTCGACGACGAACTGCCCAATAGTCAAGAGGGCAACAGTGTGGACAGTTTGGGCACACTTTCATCCCTGGAGGGCCAGGCAACACCAGGTGACTACTACCAATCACAGACGCCCATCAGCAGGCAGAACGACGGGCCTTACCTTGAGAGAGTTGTTCTTGGAGACAAGTTGAGCGAGATGCCCGTGCATGGAGTACGAACCCCCACGGTGATGCAAGAGAGGTCTGTGGACTCTGCATCGCCACAGGGGGGATACAACAACTACCAGAACGGAGGAGGGATGTACCGTTCACAGTCTTTTGGGAATCCCCCAAACAGCAGCCCTGAGACCAACCCTAAGCTGATGCCCAGGGCCCCAGAAAGGAGCACCAGTAGCCGGGAGGCTGTTCAAAGAGGCCTCAATAACTGGCACCAGCACAGCCTCCCAGATGATCCGTTCGGCCCTCCTCTTCAGTCAACCCATAGCTTGCCCCACTTCCCCACCTCAGCTTCCCAGCGGGACATCGAGCAGTCCATTGAGGCTCTCAACATGCTCATGCTCGACCTGGACCCGATCAACTCGCACATGTCCAAGTCCCACAGTGCACCTCCCGGGGAGAACAGCCTCAATTCATCCCAGGCGCCCTTCTCCCAGACCCTTGCAAGACCCTCATACCAAGCAGACTCTGCCATCCACGGTTACAATAACTCTGGGTCCGTCAACAACTCCCTTCATCAGCCCATGCGGCCGGCTGGGAGAGTCTCAGCACTGCCCAACCAGAGCCCTGTTATGGAGTCCCCGATGTATTCTCCCCAGAGGACCAACACTGGCTACCAACACCAAAACACCACCCCGACACACACCCCAGAGCCCTACCTCCACACACGCCAAGCAGCCCACCACTACCCCACCGACCCCTCCTCTAATTACAACCAGCAGGTGCCAGGGAAGCCTGTGAACTCGTACCAAGGCGGCGGGGTTTCCCACTCCCCGGATCTGCAGGGTTCATCTCCCTATCCAGGCTACAGTGCCTCTTCTTCTCCTCTGCCTGCTCTCACCCCACAGCCCAAGGATACATCTTCTTCATCTTTGCCTAGAGAACAAGATGCAGAGGAGGAGACGCTTAATTTGGAAGGACTGGTGGCTCACCGTATCGCCGGTAAGGCTTGGAGTTGACTGAAGTGACTGAAAGAATGAAAGCAGGAAGGGTTGAGTGAATTTTCAGTTTTTCTGAATATTCTTTTCATATTTGTTTGCCACAATTCATCGAACCTAATCAAATTTTATTCTCTCTGTAACCGTTTGTGGCCTACAATGTCTGAGTTGGTGCACAGATTAGATTAAGAATGAGGGGGAAAGGCTGCTCTTTTATTTATGTGGCCTACATCCAATGTTTCATTTCTATTTGCCAGTGAAGTACACTTTCATTCTTGATCTGGAGATGAAATGAAGAAGTGCATTCAAAGTTTAGAACAGACATGGGTCAACAAACGCAAGTGCATATTTAAGACATAGTGTAGCTTTTGGGTAAATATTAGTTCATATACATTATTGGACAACACCAGTTTGTTGCATCTTTTCAAGTCAAGTCAAGACGAGCTTTATTGTCATTGTGACCATATAAATTAAAGTACACAGACACAGACAAGTAAAACATATAAGTGAAACACTTAAACTACAAAACCCACAAAGATGCACAGAAAATGCACAATGTTCGTGGTCCGGATGGGCCTTTGTTTCCATTTACTAGCCATTGAACTAGACTGTGTTCAGAGATAGTTTAGTAAAGTTTCAACCTCAAGCTGGAAGCACCTTTAGTCTTAAACACCGGGCAGCACGTGAGCAGTGCAGCTTTCAGCAGTTTCTGTTACAGATTCATCATGGGGTGCCGCACCAGAGGAATGACCCGTAGTCGTAAAATTAGCTCTGCAGCTGAAATAAAGCAGAGCTGGTGAGAGTGGAGATGGGATGAGAGTAAGAATAGCCGAGCGTTCAGAGGCTCCAGCTTCCATGCATTGTCTGCATTCATGTTTACCTTTATGTGAAACCATGTGGCAGCTCTCAGGCGCCTCCCAGTGGAACAAAGCTGTCAACTCCTCCTGTTTTTGAACATTATATAATCATCAGCCCTACAGCAGATTCATTTCTTTTGATACATTTTCTCTTCACTTTCATTAGATCCATTTCTGTTCTGATTTTTCTTCTCCTTTTCTGTTTGATCCATCCCCCTGCTGTATGGACAACCCTTCCCACCATTGCTTCCTCCTCTGTACTCCTCCTCTCACCTTCCTTCTCCACCTTTCTCCTCCTCCTCCATCCACCACCCCGACCTCCCCCCCGGGATCAGAGTACAACGCTCGTATTCGGGGCATCAGTGAAAGCATGTCACCGCAACAATCTGACCGCCACCGCTCCTATTCCTTCTCTGGTTTGTCCACTCTCCCTCGCTTTTTATTTTCTGACTTTGTTTCATTTATTCCTGCATTTTAGAAGCTTTTTTCTGCTTCCCAACCATGTTTCCAATTATTTCAAGATCACTTATAATTGCTTTTTTCATGGCTTTTTCAGTTTCTGCTGTGTTTCTCCTTTTCCACTGCTTTTTATACCCTTCATTTCACATCTTTACAAACCTCTTTCACTCTCCCTCTTTCTGTCTGGCTCTCCTGAAGGTTATGTCAGGGTTCAGCTTTCAAAAGTTGAGAATAAACCTACACAAAAATGTTCCTTTACAGATAAAAGATTATTCATCTATCTTTGCCTATGTATGTTGTTTTTCCACTTTTGATTTTAGACATATAAAAAACTATACCTAATGAGTTGACAGTTCCACACGGTGAATATTTCGGGCCGTTTCAGGGGTGCGCTCCAGAGGAATGACCCCAGAAGTGACGCAGGAGACGGGTCGGCGTCGGACCACCAGTGAGGGACAGTACCAGAGCAGCCACGAAAACACACCGATGGTGGATTCACCGGACTTCGCCCACAATCTGGCCCTCAACCCGGGAGGAAGACCCAGAGAGGTCAGAATTCAGTTTGAATAGTGTGAAACCAGATTGAGCTTCAGCTGTGAGCCCCATGCTCCAAAACATAGTTTTTTGAGAAAAGAATTTCCTTTGGGATTAATAAAATCCAATCTTATTTTATCTCCTTCTCTTTCAGGGTCCCATGCACAGCTACCGGGAGGCGTTCGAGGACGACGAGGCGGACAGCTTTGCCAACAGTCCCGCCTTCGGAGGAGGCGGTGGTGAGATTTCCCCCCAGACCCCCAGCTTCCCTGTGTCGCCACAGACTCCTTACTTCAACATGTGTAGGTTCACCCTGCCTGCAGACAGGGGGCGCTATCTAAACCTCCAAATACTGAATATTGACATGAATTACTCTCTTTTCTCTTTTACTTTTATTTTAGAAATGTATTCTTTATATCAGGGCTGTCCAAAGTGGGACCTGTGGGCCAAAGTCGGCCCGTCATAAGATTCAATTTGAATGTTTTTAGTTTAAAAAAATAATATTAATTACAAACAGTTATACATTAAATCACATTTCATGCTGTTTTATTTGTTGTCAGGTTAAATATGTAGGATCTCTAATTATCATTTATTTTTTATTTATTATTTGATGATCTTTTTGTTTAGTTTAGTTTTTTTAACTTAAGAGAACTCAGGATCCTGATCCTATTTTGCTCCTTAACACTGAAAAAAAATAAAACAAAATTAAATTTAAAAAAAAAATGATATAGGTGACCCACTACTGAGTTTCAGATTTGCCCCCCCCCCCCCCCACAGGAAAAAGTTTGTGCACCCCTGCTTTATTTAATCTGCAAATGACAGTATTAAGTGAACAAGTCTCTTTTCTAATGGATAAAAAATATGATTTTATTTATCCTCAGCGGGAAATTCATGGGCAAAGACTTAATAATGAGAACAACAAAAAAAAAATATTGTATTGATTTAATTAAATTGTACAATAGGAATAAAAAGATCAAACACAGCACAAAAAACATGTTCACACCAAAAAAAGCGCTAAAAACTAAGCAAACTACTTTACATAAACACTCAAATATTAAGTTTGAAGTTTAAATAAAAATATTAAATAGTAAGAAAAACTATCAGTAGCAAATAAAATGGAGTCTCTCCTCACAGTCATGAGCCTCCCACACACGTACTTCTACATCTGCAGCCGCGTCACCTCCCCCGAAAATATTCGCCCTTTTAGTTGGTCCAAAGCTGTCTATATTATCAGTGTGGTACACCAACGCCCCCGCTGTAGCATTATTGACCAGTACAGGGTTAGTACCGCTGCTACTCTGCCTCCTTCCCACCACCTTCAGCGCCGCACAGTACATCTTGACTTCGGGACACTCGGGCTCGCCCTCCTGACCCCAGGCCTTGTAGCTCAGCGACTGCTTGTCCACCCACCGCCAGCCCCCGGGGAAGAAATGCAGACCGATCCAGACGTGCTCCGTGGTGTCATTTCTCGCCAGCTCCTTCCTGATTAGCATCATCTCCGTGTCGGACGCCACGCTGGCCAGGTCCTTGTGATGCTCCCTGCAGTACTCCAGCGCTTCCAACCAAGTCTTCTTCTCCCTCACCACGTGGGCGCTGTAGCAGAAGAAGCTGTTGGTGTAGAACGAGTTTGCATCGTGCCATGTGTCGTAATAAGTAACACCATAGTTCTCGTTTATTCTGTTGTCTGGCTGATGCCATGCCCAGAAAAATCTCCTCACCTCCCCGCCTCCTGACCACATCCACTTTTCCCTGTCCGTGGAATTCCTGATCAATCCGATCCAGAAGTAGTCTAAGACGCTGCCGCTGACCCGCTGAAGTTTCCTCATGTCGCGTTCGTTACTGACAGGAGCCAGGTCTGTGTGATGCTGCCGGCAGTACTCCTGAGCCTCGTGCCATTTGTGTCTCTCCAAGATGAAAACGTACTTACAGCTGAAAGTCGCAAAGAAGCTCAGCAGGAAGAGGAAGACGGTGAAGGTTCGATCCATCGCTGACTTGTGTCAAAGGACGACGTGCAGCACACTAAAGGGGTTTTGATGCACATGCTGCAGTACGTGACCCTCTGTGTTTTGCATAGGTGGAGCTTCTCGTTCACCGGACCATGATGTCTTCACACAGCTGCAACCACAAATCAATGAGTCGATGGACAGAACATCAAGTCTCAGTCAAAAAAACCCCAACAAATCTGTTCATTCAGCTTCTCCAGTGTGAGGAAAGTTAATAAATTACCATTTTCTGGCATCATATACGGTAGAATAAACAATTAAGCGAGAAAAGAAATGTCAGGTCTACCCAAGATTGAGTGGCACAAGCAAAGATGACCTATGAATTTCAAAAAAAGGGCATTTCAGATTTCTACAGCTGTAACATAGTCCTTTTGTCTGGAGAAGATGGCACTTTTCATCCCATCCGGGTCAAGTAAAGCCGACATTAACATCAAATTCATACAGCCTACGACAAAAAAAGGTAGAAACCTCAGGAAGAGCGACAGAGAATGGGGAGAAAAGCAATGAAATATATAACAAATATTAACATATATGTACAAAGTAGACAGAAATACATCAGCATTACTTTGTAAACTGTACACTGTTTGTAATTTACAGCTTTATATGCACCACTTTCCCCCTCAGAGTCACAAGAACTGGTTTATGGAAACACTCCCAGAAACATTTACTTTCAATAATCAGTAACTCTTTAATTAATTTATGTACAGAGACCCAACATTTCCCCAATGAGCTTGACGACAGTGGCGAGAGAAAACTGCCTTTTAACAGGCAGAAACCCCGAGCAGAACTACTTCTACTTTATTCATGGTTACACATGCAGCCAAACAAATCCCTCACTTTTGGGGGTCCTGGTCTTACGATAGTTGTGAACACCGTCTCAGAGACACCACACAAACAAATTTTTAAAATTTGCTTCAGGCAAAACAGAGGTGTTGCATGACTTGACAACAAACGAGAGCAGCGAGCAGGTGTGTGCAAATCATGTTTCTGAATAACAATCGGGAGCAGTTTGTCATCTTGTCATGTTTGTTCCTGGAAGAGCAAATTAACACGGGAAATATGTAAAGAGGAGTGTTAAACACACAGGGGCGATACGGAAACACATGTCCACGTCTGTTTTCTTAAATGTCGATATCTAAATCAAATGTTCGCTCTTGCTATCGGTGTACAGCGTAAGACATATATGAAATCAAAGTTGTAGCTGTTCTGTCCAGTGTTGCATGATGTCAGGTTTGCTGGTTTCTTTTTTTTGCATTTTGAAATGAAGGAAACGTGAAAGGAGAGCCTGCACACACACACACACACACACACACACATACACACCTGATTTAATATATTACACGTTCGACCGAACCCCCTTTTAGACATTTCTATTAGATTTCCAGCCACTGCCCGCCCTGTTTGACACTGTGTTGACTGTGAGGACTCCCGCAGTCACTCGTGAACACACAGCTGTTGCAGTAAGAATCTGCTCTGTGGCACAAACCTCCATATTTACCCCCTCTCACCACCCTCACCCCTCTCCACGGCACCTTAAGTGAGCACTGGGCCTGAATCCCTGTCACGCTGTTGATCTGGATTCATTTATGAGTCACGAGATAACGAAACTGAAGAGTTTGTTTCCGCTGGATGCCTTTTACTTGGAATTAAATCAACCAATGTCTCTTCAGAAGATTTGATTATGGAGTTACGTCTCTTTTTCTATCTCTATAAATCGCTACTTTGTCTCAGATAAGATGGCGTCTCATTTTGGAAAATAACTCCTCAGCTTTTCAGTGACGTTCCCGTGTCTCCTCCACCCCTCATGGCAACATTAACACGACCCCCATATTCAACCTTAATCCTGTGTTTTTGATCCATCCCACCACAGTCTAACCTGGACCCAGTCACTGTGTTTGGGCAGCAGCATGCTTTAAATCTTCCGTACTTCGATGTTCATTGGCTCGTTTTCAGCTACATCATTTAATATTGGGCCCAATTCCATTTAAAACCTTTTTTTTAATGACAAATATTAACATTTTGGACTTAGAGGTGATACTGATACCTGACATTTACAAGTAATGCAGGTTTAAAGGTGCAATATGTAAGAATTTAAATTTAAAACATTAAAAAAATTAACTAAAATTATCAACAGAATGTGAAGAAATAACCGTTTTGACGTCTCTGTACTGTGTTGAAGAGATATCTACTAAAGTTAGCATGCTAACCAGCTAGCCCCAGGCTTGTAAACCTCTTTCTCACTGTGCCTGTGCTCTCACTCCCCTGGTAGTCCGGCTAGCAAGCTAACGGTAGCTAAAGTAATTGATGTATGAACAGAATACAGTTAGCAGCAGTTAGCGGGTACTCCAGTGGCCCCTATTTGTCTGAATTCAAGGTGGACAATTCTTACATATTGCACCTTTAATTCCTTCAAAATAAAAGACTGATTACACCCAAACATGTAATTCTACCATCCGATGCACTTTCATGTAGCATCGTACTGATGAAGTGAATTATCGTGTATTTCCTGCATCACGTCGATCATTTTACATCCTTGCATGGCTCTCTTACGCTCTCATCTTGTCGTGGTTGTGCATGTTTTGTTGTAACATTCCTTTAAATCTCTCTTTCATCTCTTTGTCTCTCCTGTAGCTCGCTCTCCTCCAGGTCTGGCCAAGACTCCTCTGTCGGCGCTGGGGCTGAAGCCTCATCAGCAGGGCGGATCAGGTCAGTTTGAACACATCAGATACACATTGTTTCAACTTTATTTAAACTGTTTGTTGGTGTGGAACTGAGATATTGTGTTTCAGGAGATTAAGTTTAATTAGATTACTTTAGAAGCTACATAAGAGGATCAAAAAGTAGAATAGTACATGTGTGCAGCGTCTCTGCATTATGTCAGACTGTAGCTCTGAGGCTGAGTGAGCAGGAAATGTCTCCAACACTGTGACTGTAAGTGTCTGCTGCCCTCTAGTGCTCAAAACCGGTCTTTGCTTTGCACTCAAGTTTGTCCTCCTTCTCTCCTCTTCCACACGTCCTCCTCCTCCTCTTCTTTCGCTTTCTGTCTCTTCTACTGCTGTCAGACTCTGATTCTAATGACGGAGAGCCAGGTAAGGGCATTTAAGTGTGGACACACTGTCTCTGTACCCGACACCTCCTCTTCGTCTTCTTTTTGTCCTTTAACATTTTTGTTTCACTGCAACCAAATGTTTTTCCTTTTCAGTTCTGCATCCCAGAATGTCTGTCGAGTAATTCTCTATTTCTGTCCAACTCCGACTTTGTTGTTTGGGTCCGTCGGACGCCTCATAACTGCATCCCACACAAGGCGTTGTTTGTTTTGTGAACTCCAGACTGACTCAGCGTGTGTGTTTCTGTGTGTTTTTGATGCTTTGTGATCTGCAGATAATCGCGGTTTTGTCGACTCCAGAGCACAACAGTTCAACGCTCCTCTCTGCTCCAGCAGTCCCATCCACGGCACTGATGGGTGAGCAGTGAAAACACATAATTAGCCAATGACTTAATCAATAGTGATTCGTTTTAGATCAAAGTTCGGCATCAGAAGTCGCCTATTTTATTGATTGGTTGCTTTGCTGCTGTAAATACAGTGAAGTCAGTGTCAAGTGTTGACCCTTGACCCCTCTGAAGTCAGACAGGGTAATGACAGTGATGTCGCTCAGCTAATATACAAAACATGCCTTATATTTCACTCACTATTTCAATAAGCTTTTATATTTAACGACTTCAGAAGTTATATTAAATACATTTTAATACAACTTCTGCAAGCTTAAGTTATACATAAAAACTTCATCTGAATAATTTAAAGGTCCCATATTGTAGAAAGTGATATTTCCATGTCTTTTTTGATTATAAAATAAGTCAAGACGCTTTAAAAATACTGTGAAAGTACCAAAACTGTGCCTTTAAACAAGCTGTCAGGATGTCTGTAACGTTGTGATGTCACAACTATACAGTCAACGCCCCCACCAGCACAACCAAGACTGCAAAAAACAAAACTGGCAGAGCTGATACTGTACGGAAACACAGTGGGTGGGGCCTGCAGGAGCGCATGAGAAAAATAATGTGTTTTTTGAACATTAAAGCGTGTAAACATTTTGTAGTCGACAAAATAAATGTATGAACCTGAATATGAGCGTAATATGAGACCTTTAATACTAAAATATTCTACTTTAGAGTCACAAAAAGGTTTTGTGATCGTAATTTACACTAAGAGATAAATCGGCGATGTTTCCTTAAATACTGCATAATGTCTCTAAAGTGTTAAAGTCAACATGACAACATTTTCTTCATATTTTGCAACAGATTCAGCGTATAAACATTTATCCTGTCTCACATGTGTTATTTTTTCCTTGTAGACGGAGGATTGGTTCTTCAGATGTCGCCCCGCACAGCCCCACCCCCTCCTACCCCCACAGACCTGCCTCCCCCGAAGGCTCCCAGGTCAACATCATGGGCGTCCACACCGTCCCCGGCAGCCCCAACACCCTCCACCGCACAGTGGCCACCAACACGCCTCCCAGCCCCGCCCTCCAGAGACGCCTGGGTCAAGCCAGCCCCTCCCTGGGCAGACACCCGTCTCCAGCCGGCGTCCCCTCCAGCCCTCTGATTGGCCGAAACCCTAAAATGGCAGCCGCCGGCGTGCCCCCCAGCCCTCTGATGGGGCGCCGCACCACGGCGAGCGGCCACAGCACACCCGATGAGCTGGGGGCTGCTTCTCGTCAGGGGAGCGTCCTACCCTCCACGCCCGCCTTCCCCGTCTCCCCGCAGCTGCCGGAGAAGAGGCACATGTCGAGCGGAGACGCGGAGAGGACGGACAACAAGAACCTGACGCCGACGCCGGCCAGCGGTGGCAGCACGCCAAACCTGTCTGGCACGCACACGCTCCCAGACGTCTCAAAGTCCATATATGGTGAGGCGGCTGAGACATGAGAGGATGTTTTAGCTCGCAGAAGGTTTGTGTCCTCTGCTGTAATCGTTTTTCTTGTCTCCTCGGTACAAACAGATGGTTATCCAGACATTAAGATGAATGTTAAGTTCGTCCAGGACACCTCCAAGTACTGGTACAAGCCAGACATCTCCAGAGAGCAAGGTGAGACTCAGATGTATGAAATCAGCCAGAGTTTATTACATTCAAAATAAAAGAGAGTGAAATGAGAATGACAGCAATCCTCTGCTTGATTGTGTATTCTCCTGTCTTCTTCTTCGCCCTTCTGTTTGTCCTCTCGTACATTTTATTTAATAAACGACCCTCATGTTCCACATCTGTTCCTTTCCAATCTCCTCCTCCTCCTCCTTCTTTTTCTCCCCATTGTTCGCCTCCTTTCTCCTTCTTTCAGCCATCAATCTCCTGAAGGACAGGGAGCCCGGGGCGTTCATTATAAGGGACAGCCACTCCTTCCGCGGAGCTTACGGCCTGGCCATGAAGGTGGCCTGCCCGCCGCCGACCGTCCAACAGACCAAGAAAGGTAAAGAAACAAACTCTGGCAGCGTAAAATGTTTATTTTGTTTTAGGATTTTCTGACTTTTGAAGTAAGAACTGACCCTTCTGAAAAAAAGCTAGTTTTTTGCAATTGTTGCAAAATACAGATGATAAACTAGTGATCTTGAGATAATAGCATAGCATCTTGGCTTCTGTATGTTTGCATTAATTAATATGAATGTTTTCTGTAGTTGGTGACCTGACTAACGAGCTGGTGAGACACTTCCTGATCGAGACCAGCGCCAAAGGCGTCCGTCTGAAGGGTTGCCCCAACGAACCTTACTTTGGTGAGTGTATACCTCCGTTCTTCTCGTCGATCAGCTTCTTCTTTCACATCCAGTTTAACAGAGAGTTAACTTTCTGTTCGTAGGTTGTCTCTCTGCTCTGGTTTACCAACACTCCATGACCCCACTGGCTCTGCCCTGTAAGCTGATGATCCCCGCCAAAGGTCAGATCACCATCATTCATTTATGACTTTAAACTGTAAAAACTCAAAATCTTACCAGATATATTTGTCTAATTTCTTACAGATCTTTCCAGACTTTAATAAAATTGCAACAACAGTTTGCTTCAAATGCAAATACAAGATATTCATTGACAAACTATTAATAGATGAATGTTAATGGTTTTAATTGAGATTTAAACAAAAATAAAACTCTTGTCTGATATAAATGTTTTGTTTTTTCACTCACAGACCCGAATGAAGAAGCGCTGGAACTCGCCACACCTACCGATCCAGTTGTCGAGCTTCTGAAGCAGGGAGCAGGTAAGCAACAGGGGCTTAAAATGAAGATTAATAGATGGTTTTCACAGTGTTGCAGCCTATTAAACTACAGTCTGATACATTTGGCAAACTAAGGCGAGGACCCAACATGCAGTCACAGCGGAGGCAGGAAGACATAAGAAACAGCGAGCTTTAATGACAGCTGTTCTCCACGACCAAAATCCAAAAACCAAAATGCAACAAATAAAAATGCAGGCAAATGATTATCCAGAAGTACTACAGGAGGCAGGAGACAGATGTGTTAATGAAGATGAAGAAGAAAACACAGGCTTAAAGACAGAAGGAGACACAGAAAAAATACAAAGAAAGGAAGTGGGAAGTGAAACACGACACACAAGGATTTATTTACCAAAATAAAACAGGAATCACAACTCTCTCTCATCAAGATGAGCGACAAAATGAGGGAAAGTTCTGTTTATAAATGAGAAAAAGCATAATAAAATAGTCAGACAGAAGCCAGAGTACTGATCACTACTAACTTTAAACAGTTTAACAGTTTAAGAGTATGAAGTTGACAATAAAAACAATAAAACATCTGTGAAAAACAGAGTCCTAAACATATTTTTGATGGTTTCAACTTAAACTCTTTCATTAATCGGTCATTTGCTCACCTTTACCTTACAGTTCAGAAGGTTCCTGAGGAGGCCCATGGTAAATACTGTTTGCACTTTGACTGAATATGAATGCTGTGATGCTCTAAACAAGATGTTCTTCCGTGTTTGTTTGCATCTGAGAGCACCTTTCAAAAGAAACCTCACAGAGAAACATATGCATGCACGACATATATTCGCGATCCGCAGTCAATCTGAAAGTTACCAACTGTGCCGAGCATGAGAATCTTACTCACTGCGAGCTTCCACTGCAACCCTCCATCACCTCACATTAAGCTGCATGCACGCTGATTCCCTCCCCGTGTCTGCTTTTGTTCAACAATCGCTCTGTTTTTTGTTTTTCCCCTCTAGCGTGCAACGTCCTCTACATCAACTCCGTGGACATGGAGTCCCTCACGGGGCCTCAGGCCATCGCCAAGGCCATCACTCAGACGCTGGCCACCAACCCCCTCCCCGACGCCACCACCGTCCACTTCAAGGTGTCGACGCAGGGCATCACGCTCACCGACAGCCAGAGGAAGTGAGTCGGAACGAGGACAAAACAGCTTTCCTTGAGTTATTTGTCACGTTTTCTCCCATTTTTTACATCCAAAGACTAAAACAAGCAGAGTTTAGAGAGATTAGACGGAAGTGGCACAAATTGTAGCCTGAAAAATGAATCAACCTTGTGTCGCAATTGTAAAATGTGACAATAAAAGCCTAAAATGCAAATAAATGTGTAAATCTATTGAGGAGATTCACACAGGTAGCTCATGTTGTGTTAGTTTCCAAACCTGCGACCCCTGTCCTTCAGATTAGCTTTCTGGGGAAACGTAACACAAAACCCACTTCAGTGTTACTTTGGCGACACCGAGTGGTGATCCTGAAGAAGACACTACGGCACAGACTTCAACCGACAGTACAGATGGGCTGATGATGCTGAAGCTTGTTTCACGCGGTCTTGAAGTGGCTGCTTTAAGTTTTATGAGCCACCAGATGTCACTGTGTTTGCTTCAGATCTTTGTCAGCACAAATAGGAAGAAAGCCTGACAGCTTCATAAGGCTTCATCTGCCCATCACTAACACAAAGCTACATACTGCTCACTGAAGGTGTCTCAATAAAATCACCATCCCGCCACTGAAAAGATGCAGAATCCAGATTTCAGGATGAAGAAGTTAGTTCAGAGAAGTTAACAACTGTGAAATAATAAATGTTTATTGGGTGAAGAAACTAAGATTCATATTTTGTCAAGATGCACAAAACAAGCTGACATCGAGTTTGCAACAAACTTGTACATTTATCTGTAACCCAGTGAAAAACAGGCTCAATAGGTATCACACCAAAATAGAAAACCTTGAAGTCAACATAGTGCAAATGATGAATGAAACCACTGAAAAATCTGACAAAGTGACACATACAGCTTGAATTTAATAGTCTGCTTTAATTGGTAATTCGGAGATGATCAGTTTCCTGACTTTAAAATAAGATAAAGTCGACTTTTAAAATTTAGTGTATGAATCAAACTGTTGTGTGTATTAAAACACAACAGCAGGCAGGTAAAAAAAAAAAAAAAAAAGAGCTTTAATAAAGTAAGAGGACTGGCGAGGAACAAAAACAGAAGTACAAAAAGTACAAAAGGAAACAGAAAAAAAGTCGGGAAAAAGACAAAGACGGGAAGTGGGGGGTAAAACATGACACACGAGGATATAATCTACAAAATAAAACAGGAAATGGCAAAACAAAAACCCCAAACCACGACATGACCCCACAAATTCAACACATGGTGGCTTTAATAGAAGCAGAGTGGCTCTAATAACCTCCTACATGCTGAATACCTTCGATAACTTCTTTGTTTCATTTCCTGCAGGCTTTTCTTCAGGCGACACTATCCCATCAACACGGTAACCTACTGTGACACTGATCCCCAGGACAGAAAGTGAGAAACCCTCTTTTAGTCCCAATGTCAGTACCTGAAAACTACTTTCTGATTGTTTAACCTTCAAAACAACCTTGTGTTTTCTCTCCATAGATGGGGCAAAGAAGGCGGAGGCTCAGTAAAGTAAGTCTGAATAAGTTATTGTGTAGTTGTTGTTCGATTAAAAGCAAACGCATGTTAACCGATCTTCCTCTCTCCCGTCAGGCTTTTCGGATTCGTCGCGAGGAAACAAGGAAGCACAACAGACAATGTCAGCCACCTGTTTGCCGAGCTGGACCCGGATCAGCCCGCCTCCGCCATCGCCAGCTTCGTCTCCAAAATGATGAAGCGGTGAAACTCCCCCGACGTCCGAATGGCAGCGGCCGTTTTGAAAATCTTGCGTCTTTTTCGCCAGGACTCGACGATGTCCTTCTTTTTGCGTTTCCTGTCGGTTTGTCTCTGTTTCCCTTCTCTCTTTTTTTCCTCTCTGCCTTGCTGGTTTGTCTTTTTTGGAGAGGGAGGAGTCTCTATTTGAAGGATGTTAGTTCGGATCCAGAGTGGAGCTAGAGGATGTGCGGTGTGGAGCTGTGAACGTGACAAACACGGAGGCCGTCGAAGGGAGAAAATTTTACTCGCAGGGTCGCCTGTGCTAGAAGAGAAATGCTAGCTAAAGACTAAAGGAACAATGCTAAGTTCAGTCGGGGAACACGTAAGGACTCGTACGTTTCAGGGTTTTCTGTTGTCGTTTTTGTTGATTGATTTACCAAAGGTAGTTGCAACACAAGTGCAAGAATGATGTAGCTATTAAGCCATTATTATTTCCTCTTTTCAAAAGATGAAGTGTCGAACAAAAAAGAAAAAAGAAAAAAAAACAAAAAGAAAAGAAATACGGTTTCTTCTTGAACTCGTCTTCAGGAAAAAAGTTGGCCTTTGACGGCTTTTAGCAAAACAGTGTCTGAAGACCTTATGCATGTTAGCTTGATCTTTAAGCTTGGTTCTTCTACCTTCCACAAAAAAAAAAAAAGTCATTGTGAAATCCTTAGAGTGGTCATTTCCGGGTCTGTTGTGTGTTGGAAAGGGCTCTGCAGTGAAAACACGACTGATCTAAACTGCGCATAGCAGACCAGACTCCGAAAAAAAAAACACAACAACAAAAAAGAAAGAGAAAAGAAAACGCCACGCTAAGGTCACCGCACTTTGTGTCAGTGCAGCCACACTTTGCATCACCTCCGAGTCCAAGCCTGATCTCTCTCTCTTTCAAAAACTCGTTGGATTTACTTTGCAAGCTCCTGACAGCATGGCCGACAGAGAGAGGAAGACTGTTTCGTCCACAAGATGGCGCCACTCACTCAGGCTTGGACCCCTTTTCCCTTCCCTGACTTGCCCATCACCAACTGCTTGCAGTAGTGGATCTGTTGATAGACGCTGCCACTGAAACACACTGGAAATCACCAGGGACTGGCCCAATGACCTGGACCTATGCACTGTTCTTTATGCATGTTGTTGTCCACGAAAAATGCACCCACCCCTCCCTTCATAGCTACATTCAACATCACTGAAAACATTCTATGCTTCGTGCTAAAAACGACTTAAAAACCTTTAGACAAGCACACCGAGGTCGTGCGACTTGTCAAAGACTGCATGAAATAGACAACATTTTTTTGTACTCTTCCTCACAGAGTCCTGAAAAAGAAGTAGACAACCCATTGTTGAAGTAGTCACATGATGGTGAGATGCTATATTTTTACTTTTTTCTTTATTTTGGTCCATTTGAGCCAGGGTTACCTTTCACTGTATCGAAGACAGTCCGGTCTATGTTTTTTTTTTGTTTGTTTCGATTTTTTTTTTTTTTTTGTTCCACAGTGTCGTCAAAATTTACAGTTTTAGGGCAAATAAGAAAAACGATTTTAAAAAAAAACAACAACACAAGGAGTTTCCACACTGTGCGCAAATGCCTGCTTGTTGAACACACGCTCAACCATTCACAATAAGCTAAGGAAAATTGATATTGATATAAATGTACATAGATATACTACTTTGAAAGGTGACATAGCGAAAAAGTATTTATTTTTGTTGCTTTGGTCCCTCATGATTACTCATATATACATATATTGTACAGTCTAGATAAAAGAAGATTACCTAATGGGGTTGAGAAAAAAAATATATACTTATTTTGGCTAATGATTTCAAAGTCTGACGATTTTGAAATGTGTTTGAATATATGGTGTACATTACTTTGTACATGTATATGTTTGTTTTTGGCTCGTCATGTTTCTTCATTTGTTTTTTTGTTTTTTTTGCGTTCTCTCAGAACGAGGTAGGGCATGAATGAGATTAGAAGTCTGAATTTGCATGGACAGAAGCATTCGAGCGCGTTTTTTCCTGCCGCCCGAAAACGCAGCTCACGGGAGCGAATGCGTCGTAGCCGGTAGATTTTAAAAAGGTAAAAGACGTGCCGATTTTAGAAAAAAAACAAAGGGAAGCACGGTAAAGCTCAGCAGCCAAACCTCAGATGCAATATGAAAACAGCTGTATGCACCTCATGACAGTCACGATTTATAATTTTGCCAAAGATTCAAACACTTTACACATCTATGCTGACTGGCTGCATGTCGCTTTTTTTTTACGTTCGACCGCTACTTCCATCTTTTGTGTTCCGCATTTCACATTAGCAGCAGATTTTAAGAGCCAGGACACACAAAGACATTTGTGTTACCGGTCCTTGGATTTTACAAGTGAGACGGAAAAGCATGGAGTTTTTAAAAAAAATAAAGTTTCCAAAAATGTGTCCACCTCCATCAAGAAACAGAGCAAAATGCCCCAACTGGAAGTGTGTAAACAAAGCACTTATATTCACAATACCGACATAAATTCCATGTGGGCGTCAGCGCTGGAGGTAAACAAAGTGAGACGTGTCTCACCGTGATGCGAAAAAGCTCGACAGCTGCAGCTCTGTCGGACTGCCAAAGGTGTCTTTTTTCTCTGGCCCTCTCGAAAAGTCAGCTAATGATTTATTTATTCTTATTTATTCTGTTTTTTGTTTTTTTCCTGACATGTTTTTAAAAAGAAAAATCCTGTTTCATCGTCGCATTATCGCAGTTTTTACGGTCGGTGTTGACGGATGGAGGAATGTACGGTGGCGTTTTGCTGAAAGCGAAGAAGTACGGTGCGATTTGATTGACTGAAAGAACTGAAGAAACAAAAATAAATCCTCTAAATTAAAAATTGCAGCGTACCTGTTGGCTTTGAGTGGAGAGTCGCCTTGTTTCAGCGAAAAAGAAGTGATTTCTGTGACCCGTATGTACAGATGGGACTTGTTGTATGAATGTGCTACTATGGATGTACAAAAGGGTCTCAAATTTTGTTTGCGCTTATCATTTACATTATATTGTCATGGCTTACCTGTTCCTAAGGAGAAAAAAAACATTAAAGCAATACAAATCAGTTACATTAAAGCAATGTGGGTGTTCATTTGGCTTTTTTGTGTCTCGATAAATTGTTTCAGAGCAAACTTGTGCTTATTTTTGGACTGCATTTGCATCTTTTCCTTCATCTACATTTAGTTTTCCATTGATTTTGGCATCCAAGGCCGTGGAGGCCACCATGTCGAGTCCTTTTTTATCCTTACGTAACTTTAGCATTCAAACACTTCCTGGCCAACGTGACTCTTTGATGGTGTTACACGCTACAATAGGAAAGACGTAAATTCATTCTGAAATATCAACACACATCTTGGACACATTTCTTTAAGCCTAGAAGTGAAACGCACTGGATGTAATCAAATGGTAATGTTGGCCAGGAAGCTTGAATGCTAACAGTAGCTAATAGGTTATGTTGTTTTGGCCTGAAATATGGCTTGATGTCTTTTCACTATATATCATTTTTTACATATGCTCAAAACATTTATGGTATGTTCGCTATCTAATGCACAGAATTTATGCTAGCTAGCTAACCTACTGACATTAATTAAGCATAAAATTGTGAGACAATAACCATTAATATTATTATATATCATTTGTATAACACACGCAGAAGTACAGTACACTGTAATACTACAGCTGGTAATGCTGCTAACTTTATGCACAGCTAGCTAGATGACTATGCCCAGAATTGGCTGTTCGCTAGCTAATGCACAGAATTTATGCTAGCTAACCAGCTAACATTCTGACTGAAATTTAGCATAACATTGTAAGACAATAACATTTAAGAAATCATTTTGTAAGACTTTACAAAAACTGTCACAATTGACAGTGATAAAGCTACATAACACTTGTATAACAATCAAGTTTTCCACTTTTTAACACATTCGAAATTAGCCTAACGTTTGCTAAGGTACGGCAAAAACCAATCGGAAAAACCAAATGCAAAACTGCAGTACACCAATGCTAGAACTGGTGGTAATTTGTTATTTTATTTGGTTAAGTTATGATCGTAATTACATTTTATCTTTATTATTGTGGACAGAGCTGTGTGGTTGCCTGTCATAGCACATCAATATATATTTAACATAGTTATTATACAATTTAAAGATGCCAGATCGGACTTTTGATCCTAATTGAAAACTGGGGAAAGTTTATTCAAAGAGTGTCAGAACAGTGTCTGTCACCACTCACTGAGAGGAGGTGAACTCCAGATGAAAACATCTGGCCTGAGATTAAAACCACGTTTTGGTCCGACAGTTAAAAAAAGGGAAAACCTTTGTTCAGAATCAAAACCTTCTTCTCATATGAAACAACTTTGCATAAGAATTGAGCGAGTTGAAGGCACGTGTGACCGTTGGTTCACCCGCTGCCCTTTCTCGCATTTACTTCCCCCCCGCCGCCGCCGCCACGTCATTTTACTGTCAAACTCCTGCCTGTTTTTAGTCGGTACTTCCTCAGCAGGACGTGATTTATCTTTTCATTCCTGTTAAGTATTTGCATTTTCACACGTATTGAATTGCTCGTTACGCCGGGCTGAACACGGTTTTTGCATGCGACCCTTGGAAAAGCACAGGTGTGATTAGGAAAATAAATGATGGCTGGATTCCATTTAGCTGCGTCAGTTTCCTGTCCAGTTTAAAGGGTAACTCCACTAATTTTACACATTAAAGTGTGTTTACAGGTCTTGGGGAGTACTACTGGATATGTGGAAAAAATAGTATAAAGTCCTTTGTGGTAGTTCAGAGAAAGCTGCATGTAATCTGAAAAATTCCCTCTTCACTCAGTGTCCACAGTTGCATTGTGGGTAATGTAGGCGCCAGGGTTCTGCTGTATTGATTTTGATTATTTGTTTTTAAACTGTCCCACAGTGTTATAAGAGTGCAATGCTAGAGTAAGCTAGAGTGAGTTGCATCTTGGGTAATGTAGTCCCCAGGTTTGGAAATGCAGTCCACTGGTCTACATGACCAAACAAATGATCAAAATCCATACAGCACGCTTTTTTTCTTATTTTTCAAAACCTTGCGCCTACGTTACCCACAATGCAACTTAGCCACCGAGTGACATCACTGGAGCCAGTTTATCAGATTAAATGCAGCTTCCTCTACTACTTCTTACACACGTAATACTCTTTATTCATTTACTTATTTTGATACTTACTGTATTATCCAAAATTTGCAACTTTTGATTTGAGCATCCCGACAACTTTGGTTCTTTTCTTCAAGTTGTTATTGTTTTTCACCGATTTAACTCCAGATTGAGCAACTTACTAATTTAGTCGTGGGTGACCACAACGTGAAAATCAAATACTCCAAAGCTGAACTATCAAACGAGAGCAAACAGATTGATAACAGGTGTGCGTTTGTGGTCGAGCCACTGAGTCACTTGGGGAAATCCAGAGAGTCAACAAGGCAGCTCTCCAAGCAGTAGCCCGGTCTGTTTGTTTGTTTCGGGGTCCGTTTCCAAGTTTAAGGCCCAGCCGAGTCCCACCACTGCTCAGAGTCGGAGCTGTGAGAGTCCGAGGCTGGCAATAAAAAAAATAAAATCAAAACTGGGAGGTTCTGACGGCTGCAGACAGTGTTCAAACTCGCAAGTATGCATGACACACTTCCCCCCTGACAAATTACATACGCACTGTCGCTTTCTGCTTCGCCGTGGCACATTACGAGCTGTGAGGGAGGTACACGCTCCCACCAAGTGCATCATGGGTCTCTCTCATGGGTCCTGGCTTACTTCATAGACACCAGAACGTATGCATTCACCCTCAATACGGACAGATGTAAAGGTAACGGGCTCACGGTCCTGTCGGCAGCCACCGTGATTTGATTTGATTTGACAACTTTATTTGAACAAGGAAATCCCATTGACAGCAAAGTTTTCTTGAACAAGAGATCCCCTGTGCGCAGAACACGTTTAGCATTTCAATAACATGAAACAGAGAGAAAACAAAGCAAACTCAAAACACAGAATCCGTCGAGGCAATAAAAACACAGCGAAAGTTCAATCGTCAGATCAGCCGCGCGGCGGTTAGCGTCCACCCCGGTACCGGGTAGCCCGGGGTTCGATCGACGGCCAATTCATTGAATTAAAAACGAGGACCATATGCCTCTCCGCTTTGAAATCGCCTTTGAAGGAGGAGGTCTGGGAGTCTAAAGGCTGGTCCGCTGAAGGTGTTTCACGCCAAAGGAACAAGAAAGAAGAATCAAACGTCTGTGGCCTGCGACCTGCCGAGGTTCAAATACACCTGACGTAGCATTCTTAGCACTTCCTTCGTCGACTAAAACACTCAAGCTCGTCTTCAGTTCCAAGAGATCTGAGCGATAAAACCTTCAGTTTTAAGGAGTTCAGTAGCCACAGACAGATTTATTTCAGACACAGTACAGTGATGTCTTGTTGAATTGTCGTGAAGAAGTTTGGACCCCATACTACACATCAAACAGCTGGAAAAATCTCTTTGAACAGGTACTTTTAGCCAGACATGGTTTTTTCATCTTATATTCCAAATTAAAGGTGCAATATGTGATATTTATGTTAAGTATTTTGGTTAAAAGTGCTCAAAAAAATAACTAAATTCATCAACACAATGTGAAGAAATATCAATTGTGGCACTACGTCAAAGATGTACGTTGTAGAGATGTCTACGGAGGTTAGCAATGCTAAACTGCTAGCCCTTGCCTGTCCTGTATCATAATACGGTGGGTTTGCCACATTTCATTAGCTTTTTTTTGTCCAATAAATCAAATAAACTTACAAAATGTTAGGAAAATAAATATTTATTCAAAGGAAAAATACAAACCAACACCTTCTGAGTTTATGTTTCTAACTTAAACTAGCTTAATTGTCTTGTTAGCTCATCCTAAAACAACAAAAGGCTTTTAATGCTCATTATGAATAACACAAGGTTGTAAGATGGATAGAAGTTAAGGTGCAAAGTCTGTCTTTGATCTCTGGCAGACGTGTTGAAGTAACTGTAAAAACAGAAAATGTTTATGGGTTACTATCTTAGTTCACCATGTTAGCATGCTAACACTTTTTGACGTGCAAGTGGAGAAAAGTATTGGCCAAATTGATGATGATACATCATCTGGGAACCACAAAAGTTGTGTCAGTCCATCAGGTCAAGGTCATGTCAAGATATCTTGGGGGCTTTTCCG